>NW_026644704.1:0-177793 GCF_030020395.1 Manis pentadactyla | reverse complement strand
ACAAAATCTAAACAAACCAATTACCAGCAAGGAAATTGAAGTGGTAATCAAAAAACTACCCAAGAACAAAGTTCCTGGGCCAGGTGGATTTACCTTAGAATTTTATCAGACATACAGAGAAGATATAATTCCCATTCTCCTTAAAGTTTTCCAAAAAATAGAGGAGGGAATACTCCCAAACTCATTCTATGAAGCCAACATCACCGTAACACCAAAAATCAAGCAAAGACCCCACCAAAAAAGAAAATTACAGACCAATATCCCTGATGAATATAGATGTGAAAATACTCAACAAAATATTAGCAAACTGAAATCAAAAATACATCAAAAGGATCATACACCATGACCAAGTGGGATTCATTCCTGGGATTCAAGTATGGTACATTTGAAAATCCATCAACATCATCCACCACATAAGCAAATAGAAGGACAAAAACCACATGATCATCTCCATGGTTTCTGAAAAAGCATTCGACAAAATTCAGTTTCCATTCATGATAAAAACTCTCAACAAAATGGGTATAGAGGGCAGGTACCTCAACATAATAAAGGCAGTATACGATAAACCGACAGCCAACATCATACTGAACTGTGAAAAGCCGAAAGCTTTTCCTGTGAGATTGGGAACAAGACAGGGATGCCCATTCTCCCCACTGATATTCAACATAGTACTGGAGGTCCTAGCCATGGCAATTAGACAACACAGAGAAATACAAGGAATCCAGATTGGTAACGAAGAATTCAAACTGTCACTGTTTGCAGATGGCATGATATTGTACATAAAAAACCCTCAAGACTCCACTCCAAAACTACTAGAACTGATATCAGAATACAGCAAAGTTGTAGGATACAAAATTAACACACAGAAATCTGTGGCTTTCCTATACACTAACAATGAAGTGATAGAAAGAGAAATCAAGAAAACAATTCCATCAAAAAGAATAAAAAACTTAGGAATTAACCTTACCAAGGAAGTGAAAGACCTAGACCCGGAAAACTATAAGACACTCTTAAAAGAAATTAAAGAGAACACTAACAAATGGAAACTCATCCTATGCTTGTGGCTAGGAAGAATTAATATCGTCAAAATGGACATCCTGCCCAAAGCAATATGCAGATTTGATGGAATCCCTATCAAATTACCAACAACTTTGTTCAGCGAACTAGAACAAATAGTTCAAAAATTCATATGGAAACACCAAAGACCCGAATAGCCAAAGATTTCCTGAGAAGGAAGAATAAAGTTGGGGGGATCTCGCTCCCCAACTTCAAGCTCTACTACAAAGCCACAGTAATCAAGACAATTTGGTACTGGCACAAGAATAGAGCCACAGACCAGTGGAACAGAATAGGAACCCCAGATATTAACCCAAACATTTATGGTCAATTAATATATGATAAAGGATCCATGAACATACAATGGGGAAATGACAGTCTCTTCAACAGATGGTGCTGGCAAAACTGGACAGCTACATGTAAGAGAATGAAACTGGATCACTGTCTAACCCCATACACAAAAGTAAATTTGAAATGGATCAAAGACCTGAATGTAAGTCATGAAACCATAAAACTCTTAGAAAAAAACATAGACAAAAATCTCTTGGACATAAACATGAGCGATTTCTCATGAACATATCTCCCTGGGCAAGGGAAACAAAAATGAATAAGTGGGACTGTATCAAGCTGAAAAGCTTCTATACAGCAAAGGACACCATCAATAGAACAAAAAGGTACCCTACAGTATGGGAGAATATATTCATAAATGACAGATCTGATAAAGGGTTGACATCCAAAATATATTAAGCGCTCATGCACCTCAACAAACAAAAAGAAAATATTCCAATAAAAAAAAGGTCAGAGGAGCTGAACAGACAGTTCTCTGAAGAAGAAATTCAGATGGCCAATAGACACATGAAAAGATGCTCCACATCGCTTGTCATCAGTGAAATGCAAATTAAAACCACAATGAGATATCACCTTACACCAGTAAGGATCATCACCATCCAAAAGACAAACAACAACAAATGTTCTTTAGGTTGTGGAGAAAGGCAAACCCTTCTACACTGCTGGTGGGAATGCAAATTAGTTCAACCATTGTGCAAAGCAGTATGGAGGTTCATCAAAAGCTCAAAATAGAAATACCATTTGACCCCGAAATTCCACTTCCAGGAATTTACCCTAAGAATGAAGCACTCCAGTTTGAAAAAGAGACATGCACCTGTATGTTTATCACAGCACTATTTACAATAGCCAAGAAATGGAAGCAACCTAAATGTCCATCAGTAGATGAATGGATAAAGAAGATGTGGTACATATACACAATGGAATATTACTCAGCCATAAGAAAAAAACAAATCCTACCATTTGCAACAACATGGATGGAGCTAGAGGGTATTATCCTCAGTGAAATATCCCAGGTGGAGAAAGACAAGTACCAAATGATTTCACTCATATGTGGAATATAAGATCAAAGAAAAACGGAAGGAACAGAACAGCAGCAGAATCACAGAATCCAAGAATGGACTACCGGCTACCAAAGGGAAAGGGACTGGGAAGGAGAGGTGGGAAGGGAGGAATAAGGTTGCGGAAAAGCAAGGAGGCTTTACTGTTAGCATGTATAATGTGGGGTGGGCATAGGGAGGGCTGGGTAACACAGAGAAGACAAGTAGTGAGTCTATAGCGTCTTACTACGCTGATGGACAGTGACTGTAATAGGGTTTGTTGAGGGGGGACTTGGTGAAGGGAGGAGTCCAGTAACCACAATGTTCTTCATGTAATTGTAGATTAATGATAATAAAATGAATAACAAAAGAAGTGAAAAAATGTATTTGTGGCTCCCCATTGCCTTCAATATAAAATTAAAAGTTATTGCAGAACTGGTGTAATGATGCAGCCTCAGTCTGCCTTGCCAGCCACATCCCAGTCACATGTTCTGTGACCTTTGTTACCTTAACAGAGTCTGCTGTGAGCATGTATAGGTGAATGCTGCTCTCACGTCTGAGAGTGGTGAATGTCAATGTAGAAAGGTAGTAAATTGTGTATACTTCAGAAGGGGTATGCAAATGTTAAATTCATGCGGGTAAAATTAGACTATCCTTAGATATAAAATTTAGGATATGTCCTTTTGAACTTTTATTAGGTGTGTGTGTAATGTAGTTACCATTGAAGAGGTCTGATCTAATGGGGTTATTTGTAAATCTTTCTAGTTAACTTTTAGGGAGCCTAGTAACTGCATGAAAGAACCAGCAGGATTCATGATTCAAAAAGATGTTGCTCTCCCCGTCACCTTTGTTTAAATATTGTCAGACATTAAAAGTCCACAGCAAGGTCTGTGTACTTGTCCTAGATCTAACTTCAAATATAAATATCCTGAGATAAACAATATAACATTTCTGAACCTCGCTGTTTCCTAAAATGAGGGAGTTGTGTGAGTCTATTAAGTTCTGCGTGCTTGGTACTGTGACTAGTGCTGGGGATTTAAAAGAAATGAATGACTTAATCACAGCACTAAAAGAGTTCATAGGCTTTCTATGTCTGAAGCTGATGTCTGTAAGTCTCAAGAGGCAAACCTTAGTTTCTGAACATTTGATGAATGAAATGGATGTGTCAGAGATGACTAAATAAATTGTTTTTAGCTTCGAATGCTTGGAAATATAAGTATAACAGGCCTTCATTGAGTAGCCAAGTTTCTGAGAAGCAGTCCAGTTTTCCTGTTAATTTCTATTTTAATTTCAGCTATCTCCTGCTGCTTACTGGCGGCTTGCCTTCAGTTGTGTGGTTCAAAGCTGACATTCTGTGCTGTGAACAGTGAGCTTCTCCCGTGTCGGGCAGCTGCAGCTGCAGCGAGGCATCAGTGAAGGGAGAGAAGAGCATCAGCTATTCTGATCTTGGCCATAACCATCCCCAGCGGAATTCTATTAATGTTAGACTTTTGACTGTCTGTGTTTCTGTTTCTTTTAGGATGAATTTCTATTAACTGAATCATTGTAATAAGGAGTTTCAGTAAGATTAAATTAATTTAGTGAAAGCCACTTCTCTGTGAAAGAGGAGAGCCAGAGGTAGATAGTTTCTGCTAATTAAGTTGATAGAAGGATGGATTTCCGACTTGGAATATTGTGGGAAACCATAGTCCACAAAGGGAGTGATCTCTTTCCCTTTTGGACAATATTCTTTCTGCTTTCAGAAAGAGGTCTCTGAATAAGACCTGTCTGCACCTTGTATTTCTGAAAATGCGTCAGTTTTACTCTTACAACTGAATAGTCTGATTGTGCTATTGCTCCATTGTCTACTTTTGTAAAATTATTTTCTTAACTTCCATCAAGGCAGTACATTGTTTATTGCTCTGTTGGTTATCAGAAGTGGTTCTAGGTGCTCACATCACATCAAAGAACATACAGTCCTTGTCCTCTTGGAGCTTATATTATAGTGACCATGTTTCACATTTGGGGAGATTAAAAGAAAATGTACCATGTCAGTGTTTCAGGGAAGGTTAGAAGGATAGTGAAGCCAGGATGAAAGTAAAGATTTGTTATTTTATAAAAGGTGGTCAGGGAAATCCTCTCTCATACATATTTGCTTGAAGAAAGGATGTGTAGGAATAAATTTTTCGAGACCTTACATATCTTGAAATCTTGTTTATACCGTAATACTTAATAGTTTCTCTTGGAATAGAATTTTAAGTTGGAAATAATTTCCCCTTGGAATAATGAGGACATTGTTCCATTGTCTTATAGTTTCCAGAATTGCTTTTGAAAAACTTAACAGTGATCCAATTCCTGATTGTTTGTTGTGAATTATTGTTTTGTCTGTGAACTTGTAAGATCATCTTTTTGTCTCCAGTGTTCTGAGATGTCACAGTGAGGTGCTTGGTTGTAGGTCCATTTTGTTTCATGGTGCTGGGCTACTGATGGGCCCATTTAATCTGTAAATTCATATCCTTTGGTTCTAGGAAATTGCTTTGAATTACTTAGTTGATGGTCTCCTCAATTTTCTGCCTTCTCTTTCATGAATGTCTTTATTCATATATTGACCCTTCTGGGATTGGCTCTCTGATTTTCTTTTCTTTTTTATTCTTCTGTTTCTCACACCTTTGTCTTTCTGCTCTGTTTTCTAGGGTGCTTTATAAACTTTCTCTTGTAACCTTTTTTTTTGCTATTGTATTTTTTATATATATGAGTTAATCTTGTTCCCTGATTTTTCCTTTTAAAATAGCACCTGTTTCTTATTTTTTTATTTTACAATGTCTGTCTTAGCTCTCTGAGAAAAACAAATTTTGTTATTTTCTTTCTGTTCATATAGTTTCTTTTTTCCTCCAAGTGTCTGCTATTGGGTGTGTATATTTTTTTCTCTATTATATGTTAGGAAGTTTCTTTAGTTGATTGCTAGATATACCTGGTTGTCAGTTTCTAGTTAAGAGTAAGTAACTAAGTATGAGACCAAATGGAATTTAAGCCAGTAGGTGACATCTGTGAGCCGTGAGTCTCACTGTGGAAGAGTGACCTGACTGTGTTGTTTCATTGGAGATTCCCAGTTTTTTATCTTTACTCAGGAATTGATAGAGTTCCAGGAGAAGATTTTTCCAATCTTCTACCCAGATGGAAAAGGCCTGATTGCCATAGTTTTGGTCTCCTGGGTACAGAAGACTGAGAGGTGTGTCAGTATACAGAATGCATATATTGATTTAATTAACTTTTAGTGTGGCGGTCCTGTCCTCAACTGTACCTAGGGTTGTTAAGCCTAGAAACCCTCTGATTTAGTTAGTTCATCAATGGACTAAGGCTCTATATTTCTGCTCACCCAGTAACATAGAGTATGAGATGAGATATAGGAATTGAATTGCTGCTTAAGACATTTCAACTGATCAACATTATTTTAGCTCCAGTCACACCACTTTCAGGTTTCCTTGTGCAACCATTTCCTGAGTCTTTAAGCAATTCTTCAGGATAGATTATATTTATTCAAGTCATTTTCCATTGCCAGGGCTTCAGGTCTCTTAAGTTGATTGAGGTTTGTATTTCAGCAGTTAGATTTTTGGTTTTTAGGTTCACTAATTGGTTCTTTTTCCCATTTCCTGTTCTTTTTTCATAGATGTGATATACTTCCTTGTTTCTGGGAAGATTATTAGACAAAAATATTTACCTCTAGATGTTCCTTTTTTCTCATTATTGTTTTCCTTTAAATACTTGAACATATAACTCTTTAACATCTGTGTCTGATAATTCCATAGTGTTTATTATTCCAGCATTTCTGTCTGTTTGTTTTTCTTCTGGGTGTAAATTACATTTTCCTGCTTCTTGGTATGTCGAATACAGGCATGCCTCAGAAATATTACAGGTTTGGTTCCAGACCACTGGAATAAAGCAAGTTTGCAATAAAGTGAATCAAATGAATGTTTGGGTTTACCAGGGTATTACAAGTTAATTTAACTATACCTTAGTCTTTTAAGTGTGCAAGAGTATTATGTCAGAAAATAAATATTACATATACCTTTATTTAAAAATACTTTATTGCTAAATATGCTGACCATCATCTGAGCTTTCAGCAAGTCATAATCACTGATCATAGGTCACTGTAACAAATATAATAATAATGCAAAAGTTTGAAATATTGTGAGAATTACCAAAATGTGATAGAGACACTAAGTAAGCAAATGTTTGTGGGAAAATGGCACCAATAAACTTGCTTGATGCAGGGTTGTCACAAACTTTCAATTTTTAAAAAATGCGGTATCTGTAAAACTTAAGAAAGCAGCGACCAATAAGACAAGGCATGCCTGTAATTTTTCTTTTTCCCTGGATACTTGTCATTGTGAACATTACATTGTCAGGTCTCTGGATTTCGTTGTCCTCCTTTAAAGAATTTTGAGCTTTGGAAGGTAGTTAAATGACTTACAGTTCTGTTTGCTTTTTTCAAGTTTTGCTAGGGTGGGTATTAAAATATAATCATTACACTAGAGATAGTTTCTAGCCTCACTACTAAGGTATGGTCCTGCTAAGGTCTCTACTGAATATCTTGAATGTTTAATGAAAACTCTGCACTTTGGCTGGTGGAAATCTGAATGATTCTAAGACCTATGTGAGCACTGGGAACCATTCAGCTCACACTTCCCTAGTCATTCTTTGCCCAGCTTTGTAAAATTTGACCCAGTGCCCACACATCTTAGTGTCTAGCAAAGACTTACTGACATTCCTGTGTAAATTGAGCTTTAGTTTCCTACACAGCTTCCTTCTCTCTGGAACTTTGCCCCACACCTTCCAGAAACCTCAGATTTCTTGAATTCTAATTTCTGTCTCCTCCACTCAGCAAGGCAGGTATGCTCTGCTTGGGATCTATGTCCCTGTTTTGCAGTCCAGAATGTGTCTCACAACAGAAAGCCAGGAGATCATAGGCCTCATCTCATTCATTTCCCCTCTCAGGCACCATAGTCCTATGTTGCCTGTTGTCCAGTAACTGAATACAGTTTTATATATTTTGGCCAGTTTTCTAGTTGTTTTAAATGAAAGGTACATATGGTTCCTGTTACATTATAGCTAGAAGCAGAAGTCAACATACTTAGTTTGAAATTCTATTCTGATTATATTTTAAGTCTTTCTTTGGTTGCATTCATTTGTTTAACTTGTCTTCTGTCTTGAACAGGCTTTACATTCCTCAAGAGTTTGCTCATTCTTTCATTGTATATGCATATTTAATACTGAAATTCCTTATCGTCTATCTCTTCTGCTTCTGGACTGCTTGGGAAGAGGGCTAAGACCTGCCATTGGAGTTTTTAAGTGTTTTTTAGTGGCAGTAAAAGAGCGAGTAGAATATATTTCTGGGCTACATATCCTGGTGGCTGATCTTCTGGGAACCAAAGCTTCCCTTTCTAAGTGTCACCAGCTACTGAGGATTCTGCCCTGTCTCTAAGGTCTTAATATGCATTATTCCCTCCTGGTGTCATAGGCCCTCGGTCACTGCCAGGTGTATTGGTGGGGAATGAATATGGGCTCATTTGACTTGGCTGCACCCACTGTGGTAGTCCAAGTAACAGTGCTGTTCACTTTCCCTTCCTGTTCCTGTATTCCACCTGTGGCCAAGGGGCAATGGCAAATCTGTTGCTGTTTTGTGTGTGTCTCTTACTTTGGAAGATCCATGTTCATCTCAGCCTGTTATTTTCCTCTTCATATTTTTAATTTGTTTTAGGTAACAGAGTATTCGCAGTTTCTAGCTCTTCAATTCCTTTTGTTCTTGTGTGACCACTAATTAATTTTCTGTCATTTCCAGGATTTGATGTAGATGGGGGAAACTAGCCAGTTCTCAGTCTGCCACCTTGAAACAGGCAGGATAATCCCTTTTGAGCCTGTCTCTGCTCAACCATTTTTTTTGGTATCATTAATCTACAATTACATGAAGAATATTATCTTTACTAGGCTCCACCCTTCACCAAGTACTCCCCACAAACCCCATTACAATCACTGTCCATCAGTGTAGTAAGATGCTATAGAATCACTACTTGTCTTCTCTGTGTTGTACAGCCCTCCCTGTGCCCCCACATTATACATGCTAATTGTAATGCCCCTTTTCTTTTTCCCCACCCTTATCCCTCCCTTCCCACCCATTCTCCCCAGTCCCTTTCCCTTTGGTAACTGTTAGTCCATTCTTGGGTTCTGTGATTCTGCTGCTGTTTCATTCCTTCAGTTTTTCTTTGTTCTTATACTTCACATATGAGTGAAATCAGTTGGTACTTGTCTTTCTCCGCCTGGCTTATTTCACTGAGCATAATACCCTCTAGCTCCATCCATATTGTTGCAAATGGTAGGATTTGTTTTCTTCTTATGGCTGAATACTATTCCATTGTGTATATGTACCACATCTTCTTTATCCATTCATCTACTGATGGACACTTAGGTTGCTTCCATTTCTTGGCTACTGTAAATAGTGCTGCGGTAAACATAGGGTTGCATCTGTTTTTTTCAAACTGGGCTGCTGTAATCTTAGGGTACATTCCTAGAAGTGGTATTCCTGGGTCAAATGATATTTTTATTTTGAGCTTTTTGAGGAACCTCCATATTGCTTTCCACAATGGTTGAACTAATTTACATTCCCACCAGCAGTGTAGGAGGGTTCCCCTTTCTCCACAACCTTGCCAACATTTGCTGTTGTTTGTCTTCTGGATGGTGGCGATCCTTACTGGTGTGAGGTGATATCTCTTCGAGGTTTTGATTTGCATTTCTCTGATGAGTAGCAATGTGGAGCATCTTTTCATGTGTCTGTTGGCCATCTGAATTTATTCTTTGGAGAACTGTCTGTTCCGCTCCTCTGCCCATTTTTTATTTGCATTATTGCTTTTTGTTTGTTTTCTCAACAATTTTTAAACCGATTTCCTTTCCACTACTACCAGGGTTTCAGTGTATGTGCGTGTGTGTGCATGCATGCATGTGAGTGTTAATAAATATCCAGTTTCACTGTTGGTAAACATTAAATAGCATAACATTTTCCCTTGGCTTCTTTATCCCATGTGGGCCAATTTATTTGGCTCTTCATTCAAGAAATAATTATTGGGGCTCTTATCTAGGTACTTGAGGAGGAGGGTACTATCTAAAGGGAGAATTAAAGATATAACTATGCTATAATACTATAATAGGTGATGTGATAAGAGCTATTAGAAAGTACAAGAAAAGTTTTGCAGAAAGTTAGGTTAAATAGACAGTCCTTAACAAGCAGAGATAATATTTGCAGGGTATAGAGTCACAAACTCAGTGGCAATGTAGCACCTGGTAAAAGTTGCCAGTGACCTAATGGCTGAATCTACTTGCTTCTTTTTAGTCCTTCTTTCTCTTCACTGAGGTGAGTTGACACTTAGCAAGCACTCTCTTTCTCTTGGAAATTCTTTTCTGTGACAGTTTTCTTTTCCTGCTTTTAAGACTTATCTTTCTGTCTCATTTTCCTGTCCCCTACCAGTTCTAGACATTCTGTCAATGTCTGTGTCTGTATTCCAAAGGCTTCAATGTCTCCAGGAAGATGATTCTCAAATCTTTGACCTGAGCTTTCACATTAGCCTGAACTCCAGATCCTTACTTACTGCTGCTTTTATTATCTGGAAAATGAATTACAAAGCTGAGCCCTTTAATTCTCATCTTCTAAATAAGCTCTTCCTGTGTTCAGAAGTCTGTCACCAGTCTCTCCATTCTTATCACTGCAGAGTATCTTTGACTCATCTTTCTTCTTTATGTTTATTTTTCATTTGCTCTCTTTATATTTCCATTGTCTAACCCTAATTTAGGCCCTCATTAATTCATTTCCAGCTCATGAGTGGCATTTCACATGCTTTCCTGCCTCTGGTATTTCCTTTATGGGTCTATCCTATGCACAGGTGCCAGTTTCATCTAAAGCTGGTGCATTTATATTCCCATGGTTTTCTCTGGTGCAAAGTTCCATTATCAGTTAATGTAGCTTTCTCCTACTCCACTGTGATTTCTTCAACGGCAGGACCTGTACCTTACTCCTTTTTCATATCCTCAGTACCAAGTTTACTGTCTGGCACATAATAGGCACTCAGTAGTTGAGTGAATGACCTAGGACTTGTTTTGTTTCTAAGGTGTATTATACTTTTTTATTAAGGTATCGATATACAATCTTATGAAGGTTTCACATGAGCAGCATTGTGGTTACAACATTCACTCATGTTATATGATCCCCCCCTTAACCCATTGCTGTCACTGTCTGTCCATCAGCGTACTCAGATGCTGTAGAGTCACTACTTGTCTTCTCCATGCTGTTCTGCCTTCCTTTGACCCACCTACATTATGTGTGCTAATTGTAGTGTCCCTTATCGCTCCCTACATACCCACCCTCCCCAATCCCTTCCCTTTGGTAACTTCTAGTCCCTTCTTGGAGTCTGTGAGTCTGCTGCTGTTTTGTTCCTTCAGTTTTGCTTTGTTGTTATACTCCACAAACAAAGGAAATTATTTGGTACTTGTCTTTCTTCTCCTGGCTTATTTCACTGAGCATAATAGTCTCCAGCTCCATCCATGTTGTTGCAAATGATAGGATTTGTCTTCTTCTTATGGCTGAATAATATTCCATTGTGTATATGTATAACCTCTTCTTTATTCATTCACCTACAGATGGACACTTAGGCTGCTTCCATATCTTGGCTATAGTATATAGTGCTGTGATAAACATAGGGATACATATGTCTTTTTGAATCTGGGATCTTGTTTTCTTTGGGTAAATTCTTAGGAGTGGAATACCTGGGTCAAATGATATTTCTATTTTTAGTTTTTTGAGGAACCTCTACATTGCTTTCCACAAAATGGTTGAATTAATTTACATTCCCACCAACAGTGTAGGAATTTTCCCCTTTCTCCACATCCTCACCAGCATTTGTTGTTCCTTGTCTTTTGGATGTTGACCATCCTAACTGGTGTGAAGTGATATCTCATTGTGGTTTTAATTTGCATTTCTCTGATAATTAGTGATGTGAAGAAGCATCTTTTCATGTGCCCGTTGGCCATCTTAATTTCTTCTTTGAAGAAGTGTCTGTTCAGATACTTCACCCATTTTTTAATCAGGTTGTTTGCTTGTTGGGTGTTGAGGTGTGTGAGCTCTTTACATATTTTGGATGTTAACCCCTTATCGGGTATGTCATTTACAAATATATTCTCCCATACTGTAGGATGCCTTTTTGTTCTGCTGATGGTGTCCGTTGCTGTTCAGAAGCTTTTTAGTTGGGTGTAGTCCCATTTGTTCATTTTTCTTTTGTTTCCCTTGCCGGAGGAGATGCATTCAGGAAAAAATTGCTCATGTATACATCCAAGAGATTTTTGCCTATGTTTTCTTCTAAGAGTTTTTTGGTTTCATGACTTGCATTCAGGTCTTTGATCCATTTCGAGTTCAATTTCGTGTATGGATTTAGACAATAATTCTAAGATATATTATTTTTAAGATGTAGACTAGTCAGGCAGTCATTACTGGTATATAAATAGATTTTATTTTCAAAAACTTTCTGATAATGGACTATTAAATTTTGAATATTGATTTAACTGATTCATAAAAAGTAGGCAGTACCTTGAGAATCAAAAAACCCATTTTCATCATAGTAAGATAATATATTTAATGTTTATCACAGTGTCAAACAAATATATGAAATTCTGGTTTCACTAAGGGCACTGAGAAAAAGGGAAACATTATTTTAACATGTTGGACACATGGCATACAGCTCATTTTCTAAGTGACTGCTGTCAGCATTTCTGCTAAAAGAGCAGTATTATAATCACTGATTTCAGAAAATGCAAATTTGCTTGGAATGAGAAAAGCTCTGTTACATACTCACCTGTCAGTTTATTTCCAAATTTATATTCTAAATGTACAGTATGTACATGCTGCAAGATATGAAGAAATCTTAAGAAGAGGAAAACTGAAAGATTCAGAAACTGTCATGTTTTCCTTCCATTAATTTAAGGAATTTGACTCAAAAACCTAACACTGCTTTCTTGATTAACACACTTAAAAGCTTTCTGGGCCTCTATTATTTGTTTTTAATGTAATATAAATAGCATAGTTTAAAAGAAATTAGAACCATAAAACCCATTTTCATTTTGTGTTCATTCTTCACTTACATGTTTTTCCTTTTTTAAAATTTGTGTATAATTTATGTACAGTGAAGTACACAATCCTTAATTTTAGAGCTTGATGAATTTTCTACATATGTATCCTCATAGATAACCATCTTCTAGTGCAGGCTATAGAACATTTCCATCATCCTGACCCTCATGCTCCCTCCCACTCAGTATCACCACAAGAGTGACCCTTAGCCCATGTCCATCACCATAGTTTGCTTATTTTATAGTTTCTGATAACTTTAATAATGCTCTTTTGTGTCTACTTCTGTTATTCAACCTTATGTCTGTGACATTCATCCGTGATCTTCATTGCTTATTATATATTTTTAAGTTTACCTTTTTTCACAAAAGTAACACATGTATTGAGGACATTTAGAAAATATGTAAAAGGTGAGGAGAAAGAGACCTTTAGTACCCCAAGACAAATGTTCCTAAGCTTTGTTTACTTCCACTTCTATTCTTGATATATACATGTAGTTTTCTATATTTGAAATCATAATATATGTTGCTATATATCCATTTCTTACTACGTAGCATGTAAATATTTTTACAGTCACCAAGAAAGCTAATAATTATCTGACTACTCCCTATCAAGGATGTTTTCCGTTTTGTATTATGACAAATATTTTTGTACATGAATCTTTACCCTAATTCCTGATGAGCTCCTCAGGTCAGAGCCCTCAAACTGTACCTGAGAGTGAAAGTATGAACAGCAGGGTCTGGCCCAGGCCTGTGGGGCATGTGCACTCACTTCACTGTTTTCAGCAAAGCTCACGTCAAATGCCCTCTTACTGGACTTAAGTGTCTGTGATATCTTTCATATCAAAAAATGCTCAGAACGTTTTTTTTATAGTGCTCTTATAACACTTAAACTCTGCTTTGGAGAAGACTTAGTGAATATTCGATTTGACTTTTAATTGAGAAGTCATTAGGAAACCAGCTGTCCTACACAAATGCACTTATAGGGTCATTAAATATCAGCTCTCTAGGTTTAAGCATAGTTTAAACTTTTTGAAGAACATTAAAAAATACGTACTAAAGCAGGCTTCCTCTGTGGGTATGAAGGAGCAGCTTACTGACTGCCTTCCCACCTGGGTGGGCATGACCCTCAAAGTGGGCAGGGCTTTGGGCAGCAGCCAAGCAGTGGAGGCTGGAAGGACTGGGACCCAGGGAAGGGAAACATGTACACGCCTGCCCCCTCGCTGTCTCTCAGGCTGTCTGTCTCAGGGCTTAGGGGCCATCTAGGGAGCAAAAGCCCTGAGCTTATCACAGTGTCACTGCAAGGGATGGCAGCAGAATGAGGGGATTTCAGGGTAACATGTGAGGGGCTGCAGGTCTGGAGGAAAGGAAAACAGTCCAGAGCTCAGCAGGTGATTACCTGAGGCTTCACACTTGTTTGGGTCCCAAGTTCACATGCTGGGTGAAATGAAGTGAAACCCAGGGGCTAAGAAAGTGACATGGTTGGAAGAAATTTTAGCAACTTCATTTACAGAATTCAGGGTGTTGGGTAGAGGGACTCCCAGGCTTTCACTGGAAACTCTAAAGAGCTGTGACCCAGAAACAGTGGTGAACCAGAGAGAAGCCCGTCTTCATAAAGCCTGAAATACAGACTCAGATCAACACGATCCTGACTGGTGCTCTGCCTATCTTGCTAGAAAACCTCTCTGCAGTGGGATATCATCTAAAGCCTCTGTAATTTAATTATTTGTAATTTCAATGGAAATAACTAGGCATGCCACAAACAGGACCAAATGATCAACTGTCAAGTTAAAAGGAAAAAAAATTAAAGAGTCAATTTTAGAAAGATGTCCAGAACCTGGCATTTTAATATACAGAGTGTATTAAGTATACATTGATTAATATACTCAGGTAATTATTAGCTTTTTTATTAGCAAATGGAACAAAATCAGATGGAAATTTTAAAACTTAAAAGAAAAAGCCCAAAATTAAGAATTTAAAAGCAGGGTCTAACATTAGATTAGACATGATAAATGAGAGTATCATGAATTGAAAATAGTCCAGAAGAATATGTCTAGATTAGAGGGAAACAAAATAATGGAAAATGGAGAGAATCAGTAGGAAATATATAAGAGGTGGTGAAAAAGTCGGTCATATGTGAAAATAGAGTTTCGGAAGGAGAGAAGGGAATAAAGTACAAGCAATATTTTAATAACTATTTGACAAGAACTTTTTGAAATTCTTAAAATATAGTAATAGATTAAAGAAGCCCGATTAATCCCCAAAGGAGAAATGCAAGAAAGCCACAGTGAGTCCCATGATTGTGCAGCTGTGAAAACCAAAGACAAAGAAAAAAAATATATTCAAAGCACCTGAGAAAAAAAGACATATTCCTTCAATGGAACAATGGTGAGACTGGCAGGTGAGTTTGAGTTTTCAAAAGAAATAATGATGTACATCTTTAATGTGATGGAAGAAAATAACTGTCAATAAAGAATTAAATACTCTCAAAAATACCCTAAAATGAAGGCCAAATTAAGATGATTTCAGATAATCAAGGACAATGAGAATTCATTGCTGGTAGGATGGTGCTGAAAGAAACACTACAGGGTGGTCCTCAGGCAGCAGGAGGGTGAACCCAGATGGAAATGTGGAGACATGGGGGGCCAAGGAGCACCAGGAAAGACAGATACATGGGTGCCCTAAATAAATACTGACTTTAAAACAACAGCTGTGTCTTGTAGTATTTAAAATACATATAGAATTAAAACACATAACAATAGCACCTAAAGCATGGAGTAAATGGAGATGTATGTAAAGTCCTTAAATCACTGGAAAGTGGTGAAATGGTAACTAGAGGCTACCTCCTATGAGGCAGAGGTGCATGCCATAAATTTGGGTTGACAACTAGAAGAATAATAGAAGGTGTGACTAATGCTCTAAAAAGGGAAAACTTGCATAATAGAAATATTTGATAAATGAAAAAGAAACACAGAATGAATGCAAAAGCAGCAAAGAGCAGTCGAGACAGCAGAGAGCAAAGAGATGCAGGCGGGTCAGAACTGCAGGTTGTTAGTGAGTACTCTAAATATGGGTGTAAAGATGCTGCATGTAAAAATAAAAATAGGGTGGCAATAAAAAACAAATCCCATGGAGCTTGGAAGACACACAAATTAAATAAAAAACAGGAAAGTTCAAAATAAAAGCATAGAAAACAATATGCCTTGCAAATATCAAGTGAAAGAAAGCTAACATAACCATTTTAATATCAGGTAAAGTATATTTTTAAGGCAAGGGGCACTACTAAGTATGGATGATTTAATAAGATAAAATATTAAATTAGTATGCCCCTAATAACATGACCTTAAAATACATAAAGCAAGTAGTGTAAGTTAAATAAAAAGAGAGAAACAAGTACACAATAATAGCTGGAGATTTTAAAGCAGTTACTGATAGAACAAGCAGTTAAAACAATCAGTAATGGTTTTGGAATATTAAATAATGTGATTACAAATTTGATATAAATGACATTTGAAGCATACAAACCACTAACTGCAGAATTCACATTTTTTTCAAGTGAAAAGGAAACTTTTACCAAAATATACCACATTTTGGGTCATATGCAAGCTTCAACAAATTTCAGAGGACCAAATTCATGCAATATACTGATCACCATGAATTAAGCTAGAAATCCTTAATAAAAAGCTGAATAAAAATTAATAACTGATTGGAAATTAAGCTGTAGATTTCTATAGTCTATGAAATTAAAAATAACCACAAGAAATGTTTAGAAAAATTAGAACTAAATGATAATGGGAAACACATCTTAAAACTTGGAAAGTGGAACTACAGCAGGACTGAGAGGGAGATTTGCAGACACAGATGATGTACTTTTGACAAACAGCACTGTCAATGCTGTGAGCATCTGTCTCCAGATGCTAGAAGAAGAGCACTAAGGTAAAACCAGAGAAAGTAGAATTAAATAAATAATAAAAATAGGAGGCTAAGTTAGTAAATCAACAAACACACAAGAAAGGAATGAACAAAGTCAAAACGCTGTGCCTGGAAAACACTGATAAAATCGATAAGAGCTTAAAATAAAGATGAAAACAAGGAAAACACAAATTACCAACACCAGGAAGGTAAAAGGAGATATCAGTATAGCTCTTATGTACATTAAATGTATAATAAAAGAATATAGAAAATGTGGATTAAAAGGACAGATTCCCTGAAAAAAACAACAACTTATAATTAACTTAAGAAATAAAGAATCTGAATCATCATGTGTCTGGTTTAAAAACCTTGAATGTATTTGAATGTATTGCAACAACACGGATGGAGCTAGACAGTATTATGCTCAGTGAAATAAGCCAGGAGGAGAAAGACAAGTACCAAATGATTTCACTCATCTGTGGAGTATAAGAACAAAGGAAAAACTGAAGGAACAAAATAGCAGCAGAATCACGGAACCCAAGAATGGACTAACAGTTACCAAAGGGAAAGAGACTGGGGAGGATGGGTGGGGAGGGAGAAGTGGGGGGGAAGAAGAAAGGGGGTATTACGATTAGCATGTATAATGTGGGGGGGCACAGGGAGGGCTGTGCAACACAGAGAAGACAAGTAGTGATTTTACAGCATCTTACTACGCTGAAGGACAGTGACTAATGGGGTTTGTGGGGAGGACTTGGTGAAGGGGGGAGCTTAGTAAACATAATGTTCTTCATGTAATTGTAGATTAACGATACAAAAAAAACCTTTAATATAGAAATTAAGCCTTCCCCCTGACAATTCTCAGCCCAGATGGCTTCCTTGGTGAATTCTAGAAACTTTAAGGAAGAAATACTACCTTATCTGACCCAAACTATTCCACAGACTAGAAGACAGGGAACACTTTCTTATTCACTAGTAGGTGAGTGTAACTGTCATATGAGAGCCTAATTTTATAAGAAAGAATATGAAAGATCAAATTCACAAATGTTGGTACAAATTCCTCAACAAAATATTGGCAAATTAAACCCAGCTATATCATAAAAGGATAATACAACACACCCAAGTAAGGCAAATTTAAGGAATGAAAAAAAAGTAGATTCAATACTAGAAAATATATCTCTGAAAATTTTCACACTAAATGAACAAATGATAAAAACCATCTACTCATCTCAATATATGTAGAAAAGTCATAAAATTCAACACCTATTCATGATTAAAAACTGAGATACCTGGGATTGAAACCAAAACAAAATGGGCCTTGACCCCTGCCTCATACCACACACAACAAACTATAGGTGTATCATAGACCTCCACATAGAAAGTTAAACGATAAAATATCTAGATGGTAACAAAGGGGAATATGGCAAAGATTTCTTAAATAGGCCTCAGGAGGCACTGACCAAAAACACAGATGACAAACGGGCTTCATTAAAATTAAGAACTTTTGTTGATCAAAGGCTCACCAAGTTAGTGCAAAGTCTAGAGATAAGGTCTAGATAACCACAGAGGTAGAGATAAAATTTGTAATACAAGCTATCTGACAAAAAACTCCCCTCTATGTCTCTTAAAAATTAATTTGAAGGGAGACAGCAAAACAGAAAAATTAACAAATACATGAAACAACACCTTAAAAAAATCCAGATGACCTCATCAGCCATCAGGAAATGCAAATTAAGAACATCATTCTGTATTAGTATAAACCCAACTGCATGTCTAAATTTTAAAAAACGATTGATAAGTGGTGACAAGGATACAGAGCAATTGTCAGTCCTCTGAATGGCTGGCGGGCTCCTGCAGGGTGCAAACACTCTGGACAATGGTGGCAGTTCTTAGAAAGACTATGCATAGCCTATGGCTGGTAAGTGTAAAGTAAATGTCCGTACAAATGTAAATGTGCACACAGACACACAGACACATGTCTCAGGAAGCATGTACTTATGTGCAGGAGGCACACAAGGGTCTTCACAGCAGCCCTTTGTGGTCCCAAATCGAGAGTCACCGTCCATGAACAGTGAGGGGCAAGTGAATAGTATTGCACTCAGTACATGGACTACTTCACACAGTAAAAGAGAACAGGATGACTTCATCAACAACAGGGATGACTCGCCCTACGAAAGACTGGCTGAGGGAACCGAACCCGAGACAGAAGCCTTCCTCTGTGTGATTCTAAGACAGCGTTTTCAAAAATAGCAAAAGCAATCTTGGTGTCAGAAATTTGGATAATGGCCACTTCCAAGGACACAGAGCAGATGTGGGGACAGCTTCTGGGGCTGATAATGTCCTAAATCTTTTTTTTTTTTTTTTTTTTTTTACAGGTATAATCTTAGGCTTCTGTATTGTTTTTTATTTTTTTATTTTTTTAATAATTATTTTTTATTGAAGGGTAGTTGACACACAGTATTACATTACATGAGTTTCAAGTGTACAACACAGTGGTAGAACATTTATATACATAATTCTAGGTTCCAGCTATCACCCTACCAGGCTGTTACAATATCTTGACTATATTCCTTATGCTATACCTTACATCCCGGTTACTTATTATTTTACCATTGGAAGTGTGTACTTTTTTTTTGTGTGTGTGAGGGCATCTCTCATATTTATTGATCAAATGGTTGTTAACGACAATAAAATTCTGTATAGGGGAGTCAATGCTCAATGCACAATCATTATTCCACCCCAAGCCTAATTTTTGTCAGTCTCCAATCTTCTGAGGCATAACAAACAAGTTTTTACATGTAGAACAAATTCTTACATAATGAATAAGTTACATAGTGAACAGTACAAGGGCAGTCATCACAGAAACTTTCGGTTTTGCTCATGCATTATGAACTATAAACAGTCAGTTCAAATATGAATACTCATTTGGTTTTTATACTTGATTTATATGTGGATACCACATTTCTCTCTTTATTATTATTATTTTTAATAAAATGCTGAAGTGGTAGGTATATACAAGATAAAGGTAGAAAACATAGTTTAGTGTTGTAAGAGAGCACATGTAGATGATCAGGTGTGTGCCTGTAGACTATGTGTTAATCCAAGCTAGACCAGGGCAATAAAACATCCACGTATGCAGAAGATTTCTCTCAGAATGGGGGGGTGAGGTTCTAAGCCTCACCTCTGTTGATCCCCAATTTCTCACCTGATGGCCCCCCTGCGACTGTGCCTGTCTTAGGTTGTTCCTCCCTTGAGGAATCTTACCCGTCTCTGGCTAACCAGTCATCTTCCGGGGCCATACAGGGAAATGTGAAGTTGGTAAGTGAGAGAGAAGCCTTATTGTTTGAAAAAGTTAGCTTTTTACTTCTTTGCATATTTATGCCCTGTGGCTTCTATGCCCAGCATTTGTCTTGAGGTATCTTTACCACTTGGAAGAATTATGATACTCGGTAAATTTGATATGAGGCACGAATTCTATTTAAGGGTTGTAATTAGGAAGGAAGAAGAAAAGCTATAGAAGTAGCAGGCGGAAGAAAACATGGGAAGATTGATTATTTCTTTGATATATCTTCTTGTAGAGTAACTTCAGCATGTATAGGTTTTAAGCTACTACTTAAATTGCACACACACATTAACATAATAGGAGTATAGTTACATCACCAAAGCATATCTGTAATTACCAGCCATCTGCAGTGAAACCAAGAAAACCAGTTAGGCACCTTAGGCATTTGTGGAAACTTATCTATGATATGGTGGATATTGTCCAAATGAACTTGAACAGTCTGAGAGAAATCAGACACATTAAAACAACCCATTCCTGGGGACTGTTCACACGCCATATGTTCTTTTAACAATAAATAGTTTGTAGTTGTAAGACTTTGGAGCGCTACAATTTGCACTTCTCCAAATTCTTGGTTGAGTTCCAACAGTATAGATCCAGTCCAATTTTGTTGTTTTACTGTATGTACAGGCCAGCTTAGATATCTCCTTCCTCATTCCCATGGCAAGTCCAGGAACTGGTGGGATGAGTGCATCTACAGCTGTAGCAGTGCGTGGATCTTTGTTGGGGTTTTTTGATGATCATCTTCTGGCATGAGTCTTCCAGAGAGTGCATATGTTGGAAGTTCTTTTTCATATCGTATCTTAGTTCATTTTCGGGGTAGCCCAATTAGGCTTTGATCCTCTGTATAAACACAAACAGACCCTTTGCCTACACTTTTATATGCCCTTTATACCCTTGTGTAGAACTCGTTGGAGGTTACCACACAGGAACTGCCCTTTTTTTTTTTTGCTATCACTAATCTACACTTACATGACGAATATTATGTTTACTAGGCTCTCCCCTATACCAGGTCTCCCCTATAAACCCCTTTACAGTCACTGTCCATCAGCATAGCAAAATGTTGTAGAATCACTACTTGCCTTCTCTGTGTTGTACAGCCCTCCCTTTTCTCCTACCCCCCCATGCATGTTAATCTTGATACCCCCCTACTTCTCCCCCCCTTATCCCTCCCTACCCACCCATCCTCCCCAGTCCCTTTCCCTTTGGTACCTGTTAGTCCATTCTTGAGTTCTGTGTTTCTGCTGCTGTTTTGTTCCTTCAGTTTTTCCTTTGTTCTTATATTCCACAGATAAGTGAAATCATTTGGTATTTCTCTTTCTCCGCTTGGCTTGTTTCACTGAGCATAATACCTTCCAGCTCCATCCATGTTGCTGCAAATGATTGGTTTTGCCCTTTTCTTATAGCTGAGTAGTATTCCATTGTGTATATGTACCACATCTTCTTTATCCATTCATCTATTGATGGACATTTAGGTTGCTTCCAATTCTTGGCTATTGTAAATAGTGCTGCAATAAACATAGGGGTGCATCTGTCTTTCTCAAACTTGATTGCTGCATTCTTAGGGTAAATTCCTAGGAGTGGAATTCCTGGGTCAAATGGTAAGTCTGTTTTGAGCATTTTGATGTACCTCCATACTGCTTTCCACAATGGTTGAACTAACTTACATTCCCACCAGCAGTGTAGGAGGGTTCCCCTTTCTCCACAGCCTCGCCAACATTTGTTGTTGTTTGTCTTTTGGATGGCAGCCATCCTTACTGGTGTGAGGTGATACCTCATTGTAGTTTTAATTTGCATTTCTCTGATAATTAGCGATGTGGAGCATCTTTTCATGTGTCTGTTGGCCATCTGTATTTCTTTTTTGGAGAACCGTCTGTTCAGTTCCTCTGCCCATTTTTTAATTGGGTTATTTGTTTTTTGTTTGTTGAGGCGTGAGAGCTCCTTATATATTCTGGACGTCAAGCCTTTATCGGATGTGTCATTTTCAAATATATTCTCCCATACTGTAGGGATCCTTCTTGTTCTATTGATGGTGTCTTTTGCTGTACAGAAGTTTTTCAGCTTAATATAGTCCCACTTACTCATTTTTGCTGTTGTTTTCCTTGCCCGGGGAGATATGTTCAAGAAGAGGTCACTCATGTTTATGTCTAAGAGGTTTTTGCCTATGTTTTCTTCCAAGAGTTTAATGGTTTCATGGCTTACATTCAGGTCTTTGATCCATTTTGAGTTTACTTTTGTATATGGGGTTAGACAATGGTCCAGTTTCATTCTCCTACATGTAGCTGTCCAGTTTTGCCAGCACCACCTGTTGAAGAGACTGTCATTTCGCCATTGTATGTCCATGGCTCCTTTATCAAATATTAATTGAACATATATGTCTGGGTTAATGTCTGGATTCTCTAGTCTGTTCCATTGGTCTGTGGCTCTGCTCTTGTGCCAGTACCAAATTGTCTTGATTACTATGGCTTTATAGTAGAGCTTGAAGTTGGGGAGTGAGATCCCCCCTACTTTATTCTTCTTTCTCAGGATTGCTTTGGCTATTCGGGGTCTTTGGTGTTTCCATATGAATTTTTGAATTATTTGTTCCAGTTCATTGAAGAATGTTGCTGGTAGTTTCATAGGGATTGCATCAAATCTGTATATTGCTTTGGGCAGGATGGCCATTTTAACAATATTAATTCTTCCTAGCCACGAGCATGGGATGAGTTTCCATCTGTTAGTGTCCCCTTTAATTTCTCTTAAGAGTGACTTGTAGTTTTCAGAGTATAAGTCTTTCACTTCTTTGGTTAGGTTTATTCCTAGGTATTTTATTTTTTTTGATGCAATTGTGAATGGAGTTGTTTTCCTGATTTCTCTCTCTGTTGGTTCATTGTTAGTATATAGGAAAGCCACAGATTTCTGTGTGTTGATTTTGTATCCTGCAACTTTGCTGTATTCCGATATCAGTTCTAGTAGTTTTGGGGTGGAGTCTTTAGGGTTTTTTATGTACAGTATCATGTCATCTGCAAATAGTGACAGTTTAACTTCTTCTTTACCAATCTGGATTCCTTGTATTTCTTTATTTTGTCTGATTGCCGTTGCTAGGACCTCCAGTACAATGTTAAATAACAGTGGAGAGAGTGGGCATCCCTGTCTAGTTCCCGATCTCAGAGGAAATGCTTTCAGCTTCTCGCTGTTCAATATAATGTTGGCTGTGGGTTTATCATAGATGGCCTTTATTATGTTGAGGTACTTGCCCTCTATTCCCATTTTGCTGAGAGTTTTTAACATGAATGGATGTTGAACTTTGTCAAATGCTTTTTCAGCATCTATGGAGATGATCATGTGGTTTTTGTCTTTCTTTTTGTTGATGTGGTGGATGATGTTGATGGACTTTCGAATGTTGTACCATCCTTGCATCCCTGGAATGAATCCCACTTGGTCATGGTGTATGATCCTTTTGATGTATTTTTGAATTCGGTTTGCTAATATTTTGTTGAGTATTTTTGCATCTACGTTCATCAGGGATATTGGTCTGTAGTTTTCTTTTTTGGTGGGGTCTTTGCCTGGTTTTGGTATTAGGGTGATGTTAGCTTCATAGAATGAGTTTGGGAGTATCCCCTCCTCCTCTATTTTTTGGAAAACTTTAAGGAGAATGGGTATTATGTCTTCCCTGTATGTCTGATAAAATTCTGAGGTAAATCCATCTGGCCCGGGGGTTTTGTTCTTTGGTAGTTTTTTGATTACCTCTTCAATTTCGTTGCTGGTAATTGGTCTGTTTAGATGTTCTGTTTCTTCCTGGGTCAATCTTGGAAGGTTATATTTTTCTAGGAAGTTGTCCATTTCTCCTAGGTTTCCCAGCTTGTTAGCATATAGGTTTTCATAGTATTCTCCAATAATTCTTTCATTTCCGTGGGGTCCGTCGTGATTTTTCCTTTCTCGTTTCTGATACTGTTGATTTGTGTTGATTCTCTTTTCTTCTTAATAAGTCTGGCTAGAGGCTTATCTATTTTGTTTATTTTCTCGAAGAACCAGCTCTTGGTTTCATTGATTTTTGCTATTGTTTTATTCTTCTCAATTTTATTTATTTCTTCTCTGATCTTTATTATGTCCCTCCTTCTGCTGACCTTAGGCCTCATCTGTTCTTCTTTTTCCAATTTCGATAATTGTGACATTAGACCCTTCATTTGGGATTGCTCTTCCTTTTTTAAATATGCTTGGATTGCTATATACTTTCCTCTTAAGACTGCTTTTGCTGTGTCCCACAGAAGTTGGGGCTTAGTGTTGTTGTTGTCATTTGTTTCCATATATTGCTGGATCTCCATTTTGATTTGGTCATTGATCCATTGATTATTTAGGAGCGTGTTGTTAAGCCTCCATGTGTTTGTGGGCCTCTTTGCTTTCTTTGTACAGTTTATTTCTAGTTTTATGCCTTTGTGGTCTGAAAAGTTGGTTGGTAGGATTTCAATCTTTTGGAATTTTCTGAGGCTCTTTTTGTGGCCTAGTATGTGGTCTATTCTGGAGAATGTTCCATGTGCTCTTGAGAAGAATGTATATCCCGCTGCTTTTGGATGTAGAGTTCTATAGATGTCTATTAGGTCCATCTGCTCTACTGTGTTGTTCAGTGCTTCCGTGTCCTTACTTATTTTCTGCCCAGTGGATCTATCCTTTGGGGTGAGTGGTGTGTTGAAGTCTCCTAGAATGAATGCATTGCAGTCTATATCCCCCTTTAGTTCTGTTAGTATTTGTTTCACATATGCTGGTGCTCCTGTGTTGGGTGCATATATATTTAGAATGGTTATATCCTCTTGTTTGACTGAGCCCTTTATCATTATGTAGTGTCCTTCTTTATCTCTTGTTACTTTCTTTGTTTTGAAGTCTATTTTGTCTGATATTAGTACTGCAACCCCTGCTTTCTTCTCACTGTTGTTTGCTTGAAATATGTTTTTCCATCCCTTGACTTTTAGTCTGTACATGTCTTTGGGTTTGAGGTGAGTTTCTTGTAAGCAGCATATAGATGGGTCTTGCTTTTTTATCCATTCTGTTACTCTGTGTCTTTTGATTGGTGCATTCAACCCATTAACATTTAGGGTGACTGTTGAAAGATATGTACTTATTGCCATTGCAGGCTTTAAATTTGTGGTTACCAAAGGTTCAAGGTTAGCCTCTTTAGTATCTTACTGCCTAACTTAGCTCGCTTATTGAGCTGTTATATACACTGTCTGGAGATTCTTTTCTTCTCTCCCTTCTTGTTCCTCCTCCTCGATTCTTCATATGTTGGGTGTTTTGTGCTGTGCTCTTTCTAGGAGTGCTCCCATCTAGAGCCGTCCCTGTAAGATGTTCTGTAGAGGTGGTTTGTGGAAAGCAAATTCCCTCAGCTTTTGTTTGTCTGGGAATTGTTTAATCCCACCGTCATATTTGAATGATAGTCGTGCTGGATACAGTATCCTTGGTTCAAGGCCCTTCTGTTTCATTGTATTAAAGATATCATGCCATTCTCTTCTGGCCTGTAGGGTTTCTGTTGAGAAATCTGACGTTAGCCTGATGGGTTTCCCTTTATAGGTGACCTTTTTCTCTCTAGCTGCCTTTAACACTTTTTCCTTGTCCTTGATCTTTGCCATTTTAATTATTATGTGTCTTGGTGTTGCCCTTCTTGGATCCTTTCTGTTGGGGGTTCTGTGTATTTCCGTGGTCTGTTTGATTACTTCCTCCCCCAGTGTGGGGAAGTTTTCAGCAATTATTTCTTCTAAGATACTTTCCATCTCTTTGCCTCTCTCTTCTTCTGGGACCCCTATAATACGGATATTGCTCCTTTTAGATTGGTCACACAGTTCTCTTAATATTGTTTCATTCCTGGAGATCCTTTTGTCTCTCTCTATGTCAGCTTCTATGCGTTCCTGTTCTCTGATTTCAATTCCATCAATGGCCTCTTGCATTCTATCCATTCTGCTTATAAACCCTTCCAGAGTTTGTTTCATTTCTGCGATCTCCTTTCTGGCATCTGTGATCTCTTTCCGGACTTCATCCCATTTTTCTTGCGTATTTCTCTGCATCTCTGTCAGCATGTTTATGATTCTTATTTTGAATTCTTTGTCAGGAAGACTGGTTAGGTCTGTCTCCTTCTCTGGTGTTGTCTCTGTGATCTTTGTCTGCCTGTAGCTTTGCCTTTTCATGGTGATAGGAATAGTCTGCAGAACTGGGACGAGTGACGGCTGGAAGGACTTCCTTTCTTGTTGGTTTGTGGCCCTCCTCTCCTGGGAGAACAGCGGCCTCTAGTGGCTTGTGCTGCGCAGCTGCGCGCAGACAAGGTTTCTGCTTCCTGCCCGGCTGCTATGGAGTTAATCTCCGCTGTTGCTGTGGGCGTGGCCTGGCTCGGGCAGCTACTCCAAAATGGTGGAGTCGCGTTGGAGCAGGAGCTGCTGGGAGGCTATTTATCTCCGTAAGGGGCCTCCCTGCTCCCTGCAGCCCAGGGGTTAGGGTGCCCAGAGATCCCGGATTCCCTACCTCTGGATTAAGTGACCCGCCCTGCCCCTTTAAGACTTCCAAAAAGCACCCGCCAAAACAAAACAACGACCCCAAAAAAAAAAACAAGAAAAAAAATTTTTTTAATTAAAAAAAAAAAAAATTTTTTAATTAAAAAAAAAAAAAGGTGGTCGTTCGTTTTTCTTTATTCTCCGGTGCCAGCCTCAGGCCTCTGCTCACCGGTCTTTCTGCCCTGTTTCCCTAATATTGGGGTCCCTGTCCCTTTAAGACTTCCAAAAAGCGCTCGCCAAAACAAAGCAGCAAAAAAGCAAAAAAAAAAAAAATGGTCGCGCGCTTTTCTTATGTCCTCTGTCGCCCAGCCTCCAGTGCCTGCTCACTGTTCTTGCTGCCCTGTTTTCCCAGTATCGAGGGCCCTGCACTCTGGCCCGGATGGCTGGGGCTGGGTGCTCGGCAGTCCTGGGCTCCGTCTCCCTCCCGCTCTGCCTGCTCTTCTCCCGCTGGGAGCTGGGGGGAGGGGCGCTCGGCTCCCGCGGGGCCGGGGCTTGTATCTTACCCCCTTCGCGCGGCGCTGGGTTCTCTCAGGTGTGGATGTGGTCTGGATATTGTCCTGTGTCCTCTGGTCTTTATTCTAGGAAGGGTTGTTTTTGTTATATTTTCATAGATATATGTTGTTTTGGGAGGAGATTTCCGCTGCTCTACTCACGCCGCCATCTTCCGCCCCACTCCTCTGTCCTAAATCTTGATATGGGTGTTTGTTCATTTGAAGACATGCAGCAGGGGCACTGGAAGATTTACCAGCTTCCCTGAACACGTACTTCATTAGCAGACGTTTATTTTAACATATTTCACAGCACTGCCATAGTAAACGAGAACATTAAATAGGCTGTAAAATGTCCTTGGTGTCTAGGGGGCTGTGGAATAAACTGCTGTGGGACCGCTGGGCTGCAGTTGTAGACACTGCGTGCTGGCTTCTCGTGGGGGCTGCATTCATGTCTACAAATTACCTTTTCTTTCTTTCCCTCTTTCCTTTTTCTCCTTCCTTCCCTCCCGCCCACACCTCTCCACTGCAGAGATCGAGATCTATTGCTATGACTCAGATGACATGCCATTCATGGAGTCACATTTACTGGGTGTCTTAGCTAAGCTCATCATGCATTTCTCATTTTAAAATTTACTTCTGAGCGAGACTCTGCAAAAGGGCGCTGGATATGACTGCAGGTACAGCTTCTGATAAGCCAGGCTGGAATTGCTCATGGTGATGGCCAGATACAGCCTCTGGAGAACATGCCCCAGGGAACTGGAGGCCTGGGCAGTCGTGAATCAGGGCTCTGCCTCTCCAGCTCAGCAACCTGGAATGTGGGGCACCTCTCGGGGACTCCTTTCTCTAACTGTAAAACTGGACAGAGGCAGCACTGGTGGAGATGCTGTAGGGACAAAATAAACTCTTAAAGAAGGCATGGCTTGCTGTGTGTGGCAGTCACAGCTGCGATTCCTGGGCTTGCAGGGAGTTGAGAGGCTTTGCCTGGGCCTGGACCCCATGCGCCCTCCAGGACGGCAGCTGCAAGGCCCAAGCAAGGTCGTGTGTGTTACCCCGGCCTGCAGTGCTCGGGTACTTCATCTAGGACCGACGCTGCTCCATTCCTCGGGAACAGTTCCTAAATGCTTTCTTAGTTTATGCAGCTTTTCCGGACAATAAATGTTCAATGCCAGCAATGAATTATGTGTCCTGGCTATGATTATGGAGATGGTGGGACTGTTATGTTTATAATACAGATTTTAGATTTCACCACTCTCCCAGGAAGGGGCATCAGATGAACAGACACATCTGACCCCTGGAGGCAGGAAGCATTTCTGTAGCCAAGAGGAAGGCACAGCTGGGAACCTTACACCAACTCCGGGCTCTGGGGGATGCTTCCAGCAATTGTTACATGTTGAGGCAGCATATGTGTCCTTTCTAACTAAGAAGTATCACTGGCAAGTGACTAATGACTTGTGACATAGGACGGCAGAGCTGTGAGACAGAGAGAACCTGGCCTTGATGATTCTGAATCAGCTGCCCCTCAAGCCCTTGTGCCTCCAGCTTTCCTCATATATGAAGTTGCAGGTGCCCCTATTGTTTAAACCATCTTGATTCCTTGTTCTGTCACTTTCAGCAGAAAGGATCCTGGTACCATAGCCCAACCTAAGAGGTTAAGCAATTTTCTCTGTATCACATTAGTAGTGGGACGAAAATTGGAACCAGAATCCCAGTCTCCTATCAGCCAGGTCATTTTTCACTCACCAGGCACTGTTAATTGGATGAAATTATTTTACCTATTTTGGGTTGATGAATAGCAACCAAATACTCAAAATGCCATTTTTATGTTGTGCAAAGATGAAAACCTGAGGCAATTTAAAGCAAAAATCCAGGAAAATGAATGTCTGTTGTATATGAGAGCATTTAATATAGATGCTTGCTTTGGTATTATTATTACTATTATCATTTTTTATTTTGGTATCATTAATCTACAATTACATGAGGAACATTATGTTTACTAGACTCCCTCCATCACCAAGTCCCACCTACAAACCCCATTACAGTCACAGGATATCATTGTAGTAAGATGCTGTAGAATCACTACTTGTCTTCTCTGTGTTGCACAGCCCTCCTTGTGCCCCCCTCACACTACACATGCTAATTGTAATGCCTCCTTTCTCCCCCCATCCCTCCCTTCCCACCCATCCTCCCCATTCCCTTTCCCTTTGGTAACTGTTAGTCCATTCTTGGGTTCTGTGCTTCTGCTGCTATTTTGTTCCTTCAGTTTTCTTTTGTTCTTATACTCCACATATGAGTGAAATCATTTGGTACTAGTCTTTCTCCGCCTGGCTTATTTCACTGAGCATAATACCCTCTAGCTCCATCCATGTTGTTGCAAATGGTAGGATCTGTTTTTTTCTTATGGCTGAGTAATATTTCATTGTGTATATGTACCACATCTTCTTTATCCATTCATCTACTGATGGACATTTAGGTTGCTTTAAATATCTTGGCTATTATAAATAGTGCAGTGATGAACATAGGAGTGCATCTGTCTTTTTCAAACTGGAGTGCTGAATTCTTGGGGTAAATTCCTAGAAGTGGAATTCCTGGGTCAAATGGTATTTCTATTTTGAGCAAATTTTCCTTTTTAAAAGATAGATATAAAACATCAAAGTGTTTGGTATACTCTCTTACTGTAATTTAATGAAACTTGAATTCTTTCCTTAGTTTGTTAAATGTAACTGCTAAAGACACTGTGAGGTTGACATTAAAATATATAGTGTGATGAATACATTTATTAGAATACTGTAAGTATTTACTGCCTACTACAGTATATGTAAAATAAGTTCATTTTAAGCTGAAATACTGTTGTTTCTGTCACAGTTTTTAATAGTTTATCCTATTTCATAATGGCTTGAGACACGTTGTAACCATTAGCATTTTAAATTCAGCTTTGTGATCCTAAAGTCTTGGAGTGGCTAGGACCTAAGCCTACATAGTGTGCTACTCATCAAGAAAAACATGGATATTCCAAGGTTCCAGGAGCAGTAATACAAGTGAACTGATGTTAGACGTTGATCAAGATGCTCATCTGAGACTAGTCTTAGGTTACCATCTGACTTACTCCTCATTGCTAGCAAAGTAAATTAAAGTCGTGCATAGCTTTAGTCCACAGCCAGTTACATAGAGTCTATTTTCAAGTTTACATTAGATCTAGAATAAAATAATTAAAATAATAGCATGTGTTTCTCATCCTCAAGATTATTTTTTCCACCTGGTAGGCCAAAAATACCACCCGACAGTCCTCACAGCAGTTTTCTGGAAGTAGCCAGAGGCATTATTATGAAGCAGGAGCAAAGGCATTGGAAACTGACCAGGGCTCTGCCTTCACTGTTTGACTATAGGCAAAATATTTATTTTCTAGGAGCTTCAATTTTCTCTTACGTGAAAAGAGGCTAATTTCAACTCCTGTGTTGTCATTATTTTTTTAAATGACCAATAAGCTATTTTATATAAAATGCCCAGTTCATTGGATGGATACTCAGTATTGTAAGGTGAACACATATTGTAATAATTTTTTAAAATTTTCTCATCATTAATCTACAATTACATGAAGAACATTATGTTTACTAGCTTCCCCCCTTCACAAGCCTCATTACAGTCACTGTCCATCAGCGTAGTAAGATGTTGTAGAATCACTACTTGTCCTCTCTGTGTTGCACAGCCCTCCCAATGCCCCCTCACCCACATTGTACATGCTAATTGTAATACCCCTTTTCTTTTTCCCCACACTTATTCCTCCCTACCCTCCCATTCTCACCAGTACCTTTCCCTTTGGTAACTGTTAGTCCTTTCGTGGGTTCTGTGATTGTGCTGCTGTTTTGTTCCGTCAGTTTTTCTTTCTTCTTATACTCCACATATGAGTGATATCATTTGGTACTTGTCTTTCTCTTCCTGGCTTATTTCACTGAGCATAATACCCTCTAGCCCCATCCATGTTGTTGCAAATGGTAGGATTTGTTTTCTTCTTATGGCTGAATACTATTCCATTGTTTATATGTGCCACATCTTCTTTATCCATTCATCTACTGATGGACATTTAGGTTGCTTCCATTTCTTGGGTATTGTAAATAGTGCTGCGATAAACATAGGGGTACATCTGTCTTTTTCAAACTGGGCTGCTTCACTCTTAGGGTAAACTCCTAGAAGTGGAATTCCTGGCTCATATGGTATTTCTGTTTTGAGTTTCTTGAGGAACCTCCATACTGCTTTCCACAATGGTTGAACCAATTTACATTCCCACCAGCAGTGTAGGAGGGTTCACCTTTCTCCACAACCTCACCAACATTTGATGTTGATTCTCTTTTGGATGGTATCCATCCTTACTGGTGTGTGGTGATATCTCATTGTGGTTTTAATTTGCATTTCTCTGATGACTACTGATGTAGAGCATCTTTTCATGTGTCTGTTGGCCATCTGAATTTCTTCTTTGGAGAACTGTCTGTTCAGCTCCTCTGCCCATTTTTTAATTGGATTATTTGCTTTTTGTTTGTTGAGGTGTGTGAGCTCTTTATATATTTTGGATGTCAAGCTTTTATCGGATCTGTTATTTATGAACATATTCTCCCATATTGTAGGGTACCTTTTTGTCCTATTGATGGTGTCCTTTGCTGTACAGAATCTTTTCAGCTTGACATAGTCCCACTTGTTCATTCTTGCTTTTGTTTCCCTTGCCCAGGGAGACATATTCATGAAGATGTCACTCATGTTTATGTCCAAGTGACTTTTGCCTTTGTTTTTTTCTAAGAGTTTTGTGGTTTTATGACTTACATTCAGGTCTTTGATCCATTTTGAATCAGAGTTTTTACTTTTAAAAAATAAAGTCTGTGATGGTATACCACTACCAATGATATGAAATTTAAAAACTCCTCAAAATGACTATAGGAAATAATATTTAGCACAGATAGATGTATATAATGTGAACTTTTATTGTATGTGTATATTTATTTCATTATATGTGGGTTTTATGTGATGCCTTGAGCTCTTTATGTAGCAGACCCCAACTCAGAAATGCAGACTGTTGCATAATGCTATATACTGTGTATAGTTTCGCTGGATGAGAATGATCTCCCCAAAGCTATTTTGTGTTGTTAATATGTTTCAAATTGCATCTGAAATCTGCTTACGTCATTATATTATAACTTTCTCTTTGTTTTAATATTAAAAAGAAGCCTACAGAAACAAAAACCTAAAGTTGTCAGTTATTTACCAATAGTAAAAATAGCCATTATTAATTACTGGGGTGTTGTTTGAGGGTCTTTCCATTTTGTTTTCTGACATGAAGCATCAGAGAGGTGGACTCTCATGCAACCCTACACACACACACACACACACACACACACACACACATGCATTCCTCCGCTTACATCCCTCTTTTTCTCACAAGTGATTACTGAAGGAAGGCAGCCAACTGATCCTGCTGGCTCAGGAAATAGCTACCACAGTCTATCTTATAAAGCTGGGGATCTGTTTGATACCTTTTCTATATAGACTCTCTTACTTTGTTCTTTAGATTTCTACCCTTTTTCATGGCTTCCCTTAATATTATTTTCAACCATATTTTACCTTTATAAAAATATTTGTATTATTAGCATTCATGGAATAGCTTGCATCAAGCCCCACCCCCTTGGAATGGTGCGCTGAATCATAGGCAGGCATCAGAATCTCACACTGATCCCATTGCCTCTCATCACTATCATTCACATACAGTGTATAAAATGATATAGATGCTGTTAATTATAGACTGTATTTGGGAATTTATATTCAGAGTGGAGAGGGTTCAAGTTAGTTAGATTTGAGGGTTGTGCCAAATCTATTCATTAAATAGATGTATTTAATAAATATTTTATTATTAAAATAATTAAAAAATACATGTTCCACTGGTATCTGATATGCTCTGACAATCTTGGTCAGTCGGTTATGTAAATGTGCTACTGAGATGTAACATTAGGTCCTTGAATTTTAAGTTTAAATGGCTGCTGAATAAAGATCCTTGATATTGTTATATAGTTTTAATGCGTTAGGTAGAACCACATGAAATTGCCTATTTTATAAGTAAAAAATGATTACATATTTGCAATTTTATATACTTTGACCTAATGGACAACTATAGAATCTCAGAAAAGGAACTTGCAATACTTGTAACATGTTCTAAATCTTCCCTGAAATTTTTTTTATTAAGTTTCTTATTTTTAAGGAAAAAGAAATGAGACGATAACAAGTTGTTCTTCTGAAGCATGAGGTCTGTAGACATAAAGTTAAGCAATTGTTGAAATGTACATTTTATGATTTTTCTTAAATCTTAATTTTGGCAGACTCTTGAAAATATTTTCTTAGAAATTTCGGAGAGGCAGAGCCAAGATTGCAGTGTGAGTAGAGCAGTGGAAATCTCCTCCCAAAACCACATATTTTTATGAAAATATAACAAAGACAACTCTTCCTAGAATAGAGACCAGAGGACACTGGACAACATCCAGACCATATTCACACCTGTGAGAACCCAGTGCCTCATGAAGGGTGTAAGATACAAGCCCTAGCCCAGGGGGCCGATTTCACCTCCCCACAACTCCCGGCGGGAGGAGAGGAGTCAGAGCTGGGAGGGAGAAGGGAGCCCAGGACTGCTGAACAGACAGCCCCAGCCATACGGACCAGAGCACAGACAGTGCATGCGTGGGGTCCTGGATACTAGGGAAACAGGGCAGCAAGACCGGTGGGCAGGTCCCTGAGGCCGGCACCTGAGGACAAAGAAAAGCGAGAGACTTTTTTGTTGTTGTTGTTGTTGAATTATTTATTTAATTTTTGTTTCGTTTTGTTTTGTTTTGGCGAGTGATTTCTGGAAGTCTTAAAGGGACAGGGCAGGACACTTAGTCCAGAGGCAGGGAATCTGGGGATCTCTGGGCAATCTAACTCCCTGGGCAGCAGGGAGCATGGGGGACCCTCACTGAGATAAATAGCCTCCCCCCCCTCCAAGCGGCTCCACCATTTTGGAGCAGCAGACCCAGACAAGCCACGCCCACAGCATCAGTGGAGATAAACTCCATAGCAGCTGGGCAGAAAGCAGAAGCTCTGTTGGTATGCAGCTTCCCAGCACAAGCCACTAGAGGTCGCTGTTCTCCCAGGAGAGGAAGGCCACAAAACAACAAAAAGGGAAGTTCTTCCAGCCGTCGCTCATCCCAGATATGCAAACTATTCCTATCACCATGAAAAGACAAAATTACAGGCAAACCAAGATCACAGAGACACGAGAGAAGGAGACAGACCTAACCACTCTTCCTGAAAAAGAATTCAAAATAAAAATCATAAACATGCTGACGGAGATGCAGAGAAATATGCAAGAGCTAAGGGATGAAGTCCGGAGGGAGATCACAGATGCCAGGAAGGAGATTACAGAAGTGAAACAAACTCTGGAAGGATTTATAAGCAGAACAGATAAGATGCAAGAGTCCATTGATGGAATAGAAACCAGAGAACAGGAACACATAGAAGCTGACATAGAGAGAGATAAAAGGATCTCCGGGAATGAAACAATATTAAGAGATTTGTGTAACCAATAAAAAAGGAACAATATCTGTATTATAGGGGTACCAGAAGAATAAAAGACAGAAAAAGGGATAGAAAGTGTCTTTAAAGAAATAATTGCTGAAAACTTCCCCAAACTGGGGGAGGAAATAACCAAACAGACCACGGAAATACACAGAACTCCCAACAGAAAGGACCCAAGGAGGAAAACACCAAGACACATAATAATTAAAATGGCAAAGATCAAGGACAAGGAAAGAGTTTTAAAGGCAGCTAGAGAGAAAAAGGTCACCTATAACGGAAAACCCATCAGGCTATCATTAGACTTCTCGACAGAAACCTTACAGGCCAGAAGAGAACGGCATGATATATTTAATGCAATGAAACAGAAGGGCCTTGAACCAAGGATACTGTACCCAGCACGAATATCATTTAGATATGAAGGAGGGATTAAACAATTCCCAGACAAGCAAAAGCTGAGGGAATTTGCCTCCCACGAACCACCTCTACAGGGCATCTTACAGGGACTGCTCTAGATGGGAGAACTCCTAGAAAGAGCACAGCACAAAACACCCAACATATGAAGAATGGAGGAGGAGGAATAAGGAGGGTGAGAAGAAAAGAATCTCCAGACAGTGTATATAACAGCTCAATAAGTGAACTAAGTTAGGCAGTAAGATACCAAAGAGGCTAACCTTGAACCTTTGGTAACCACGAATTTAAAACCTGCAATGGCAATAAGTACATATCTTCAAATAGTTGCCCTAAATAGAAATGGACTTAATGCACCAATCAAAAGACACAGAGTAATAGAATGGATAAAAAAGCAAGACCCATCTATATGCTGCATTCAAGAAACTCACCTCAAACCCAAAGACATGCACAGAATAAAAGTCAAGGGATGGAAAAACATAGTTCAGGCAAACAGCAGAGAGAAGAAAGCACCAGTTGCAGTAGTAGTATCAGACAAAATAGACTTTAAAACAAAGAAAGTAACAAGAGATAAAGAAGGACACTACATAATGATAAAGGGCTCAGTCCAACAAGACGATATAACCATTCTAAATATATATGCACCCAATACAGGAGCACCAGCATATGTGAAACAAATACTAACAGAACTAAAGGGGGTAATAGATTGCAATGCATTCATTTTAGGAGACTTCAACACATCACTCATCCCAAAGGATAGATTCAATGGGCAGAAAATAAGTAAGGACACAGAGGCACCGAACAACACAGTAGAACAGACGGACCTAATAGACATCTATAGAACTCTACATCCAAAAGCAACAGTATATACATTCTTCTCACATGGAACATTCTCCAGAACAGACCACATACTAGCCCACAAAAAGAGCCTCAGTAAATTCCAAAATCTTGAAATTATACCAACCAACTTCTCAGACCACAAAGGTATAAATCTAGAAGTAAATTCTACAAAGAAAACAAAAAGGCTCATAAACACATGGAGGCTTAACAACATGCTCCTAAATAATCAATGGATCAACGAACAAATTAAAATAGAGATGAAGGAATATATGGAAACAAATGACAACAACAACACAAAGCCCCAACTTCTGTGGGACACAGCAAAAGCAGTCTTAAGAGGAAAGTATATAGCGATCCAGGCACACTTGATGAAGGAAGAACAATCCCAAATGAATAGTCTAACATCACAATTATCGAAACTGGAAAAAGAAGAACAAATGAGGACTTAAGTCAGCAGAAGGAGGGACATAATAAAGATCAGAGAAAAAATAAACAAAATTGAGAAGAGTAAAACAATAGCAAAAATCAATGAAACAAAGAGCTGGTTCTTCGAGAAAATAAATAAAATAGATCAGCCTCTAGCCAAACTTATTAAGAGAAAAAGAGAATCAACACAAATCAACAGAATCAGAAATAAGAGCGCAGAAATCACGACAGACTCCACAGAAATACAAAGAATTATTAAAGACTACTATGAAAACCTATATGCCAAAAAGCTGGAAAACCTAGAAGAAATGGACCACTTCCTGGAAAAATAAAACCTTCCAAGACTGACCAAGGAAGAAACACAAAAGTTAAACAAAACAATTACGAGCAAAGAAGTTGAAATGGTAATCAAAAAACTACCCAAGAACAAAACCCCCAGGATGGACGAATTTACCTCGGAATTTTAACAGACACACAGAGAAGATATAATACCCATTCTCCTTAAAGTTTTCCAAAAGTGGAACAGGAGGGAATACTCCCAAACTCATTCTATGAAGCCAACATCACCGTAATACCAAAATCAGGCAAAGACCCCACCAAAAAAGAAAATTCCAGACCAATATCCCTGATGAATGTAGATGCAAAAAAACTCAATAAAATATTAGCAAACCGAATTCAAAAATACATCAAGAGGATCATACACCATGACCAAGTGGGATTCATCCCAGTGATGCAAGGATGGTACAACATTCGAAAATCCGTCAACATCATCCACCACATGAACAAAAAGAAAGACAAAAACCACATGATCATCTCCATAGATGCTGAAAAAGCATTTGACAAAATTCAACATTCATTCATGATAAAAACTCACTGCAAAATGGGAATAGAGGACAAGTACCTCAACATAATAAAGGCCATATATGATAAACCCACCGCCTACATTATACTGAACAGCGAGAAGCTGAAAGCTTTGCTTCTGAGATCGGGAACAAGACAGGGATGCCCACTCTCCTCACTGTTATTTAACATAGTACTGGAGGTCCTAGCCACGGCAATCAGACAAAACAAAAAAAATACAAGGAATCCAGATTGGTAAAGAAGAAGTTAAACTGTCACTATTTACAGATGACATGATATTGTACATAAAAAACCTTAAAGACTCCACTCCAAAACTACTAGAACTGATATCAGAATACAGCAAAGTTGCAGGATACAAAATTAACACAGAAATCTGTGGCTTTCCTATATACTGACAATGAACCAATAGAAAGAGAAATCAGGTAAAGAATTCCATTCACAATTGCATCAAAAAGAATAAAATACCTAGGAATAAACCTAACCAAAGAAGTGAAAGGCCTATACCCTGAAAACTACAAGTCACTCTTAAGAGAAATTTAAGGGGACACTAACAAATGGAAACTCATCCCATGCTTGTGGTTAGGAAGAATTAATATCGTCAATATTGCCATCATTCCCAAAGCAATATACAAATTTGATGCAATCCCTATCAAATTACCAGCAACATCCTTCAGTGAACTGGAACAAGTAATTCAAAAACTCATATAGAAACACCAAAGACCCCGAATAGGCAAAGCAATCCTGTGAAAGAAGAATAAAGTAGGGGAGATCTCACTCCCCAACTTCAAGCTCTACTATAAAGCCATAGTAATCAAGACAATTTGGTACTGGCACAAGAGCAGAGCCACAGACCAATGGAACAGACTAGAGAATCCAGACATTAACCCAGACATATATGGTCAATTAATATTTGATAAAGGAGCCATGGACATACAATGGGGAAATGACAGTCTCTTCAACAGATGGTGCTGGCAAAACTGGACAGCTACATGTAGGAGAATGAAACTGGACCATTGTCTAACCCCATACACAAAAGCAAATGCAAAATGGATCAAGGACCTGAATGTAAGTCATGAAACCATAAAACTCTTTGAAAAAAACACAGGCAAAAACCTCTTAGACATAAACATGATTGACCTCTTCTTGAACGTATCTCCCCGGGCAAGGAAAACAAAAGGAAAAATGAACAAGTGAGACTATATTAAGCTGAAAACTTCTGTACAGCAAAAGACACCATCAATAGAACAAAAAGGTACCCTACAGTATGGGAGAATATATTTGTAAATGACAGATCCGATAAAGGCTTGACGTCCAAAATATATAAAGAGCTCACCCACCTCAGCAAACAAAATACAAATAATCCAATTACAAATGGGCAGAGGAACTGAACAGACAGTTCTCCAAAAAAGAAATACAGATGGCCAACAGACACATGAAAAGATGCTCCACATTACTAATTATGAGAGAAATGGAAATTAAAACCACAATGAGGTATCACCTCACACCAGTAAGGATGGCTACCATCCAAAAGACATACAACAACAAATGTTGGCGAGGTTGTGGAGAAAGGGGAACCCTCCTACACTGCTGGTGGGAATGTAAACTAGTTCAACCATTGTGGAAAGCAGTATGGAAGTTCCTCTAAATGCTCAAAATAGACTTACCATTTGACCCAGGAATTCCACTCCTAGGTATATACCCTAGGAATGCAGCACTCAAGTTTGAAAAAGACAGATGCACCCCTATGTTTATCGCAGCACTATTTACAATAGCCAAGAATTAGCAGCAACCTAAGTGTCCATCAGTAGATGAATGGATAAAGAAGATGTGGTACATATACACAATGGAATATTACTCAGCCATAAGGAGAAAACAAATCCTAGCATTTGCAACAACATGGTTGGAGCTAGAGTGTATTATGCTCAGTGAAATAAGCCAAGCAGAGAAAGAGAAATATCAAAAGATTTCACTCATCTGTGGAGTATAAGAACAAAGGAAAAACTGAAGGAACAAAACAGCAGCAGAATCACAGAACCCAAGAATGGACTAACAGGTACCAAAGGAAAAGGGACAGGGTAGGTTGGGTGGGTAGGGAGGGATAAGGGGAGGGAAGAAGAACGGGGGTATTATGATTAGCATGCATAATGGAGGGGTGGGAGAAAGGGGTGGGCTGTAAAACACAGAGAAGACAAGTAGTGATTCTACAACATTTTGCTATGCTGATGGACAGTGACTGTAAAGGGGTTTGTGGGGGGACCTGGTATAAGGGAGAGCCTAGTAAACATAATATTCTTCATGTAATTGTAGGTTAATGATAACAAAAAAAAAGAAAGAAAGAAAAGGGGGATTACTCCCTGATAGCATAAAACTAACTGTAAATCAACGATTAATGCATGCTTTAAATATCCTTAATTTTGATCATTTAAAGGGTGTCAGATGATCAGCTATGGAAGTACATTTTTCTGATAATATTCCTTTCTCTTAAAAAAAAAAAGCAGTTCCTGTGTGGTGATCTATAATAAGTTCTTCACAATGATATAAAGGGCATATCAAAGTGTGGGCAAAGGGTTTGTTTGTGTTTATACAGAGGATCAAAGCCTAATTTGGCTACCCAGAAAACAAATTAAGATACAATATGAAGAACTTCCAACATGAACATTCTCTGGAAGATTAATTCCAGAAGATGTTCATCAAAAATCTTCAGCAAAGATCCTGGCACTGTTGCAGTTGTAGCTGCATTCATCCCACCGGTTCCTGGACTTTCCATTGGAATGAAGAAGGAGATATCTAAGCTGGCCTGGGCATACAGTAAAACAACAAATTTGACTGGATCTATACTGTCAGAACTCCACCAAGAATTAGGAGAAGTGCAAGTTGCAGCTCTCCAAAATCTTGCAACTACAGACTCTCTACTGTTAAAAGAACATATGGGATGTGAACAGTTCCCAGGAATGTGTTGTTTTAATTTGTCTGATTTTTCTCAAACTATTCAAATTCAGTTAGACAATATCCATCATATCATTGATAAGTTTTCACAAATGCCTAGGGTGCCCAACTGTTTATCTTGGTTTCACTGGAGATGGCTGGTAATTGTAGGTCTGCTTTGGTTATGTAGCTGTATTCCTATTATATTAATGTGTGTGCGCAATTAAATTAGTAGTTTAAAACCTATACATGCTTATGTTACTCTGCAAGAAGATATGTGAAAGAAATAATCAATCTCCCCATGTTTTCTTCCGTCTGCTACCTCTATAGCTTTTCTTCTTCCTTCCTAATTACAATCCTTAAGTAGAATTTGTGCCTCATAACGAAATTACCGAGTATCATAATTCTTCCAAGTGGTAAAGATACCTCAAGACAAATGCTGGGCATAAAAGCCACAGGGCATAAATATGCAAAGAAGTAAAAAGCTAACCTTTTCAAACAATATTGCTTCTGTCTCGCTTACCAACTTTACATTTCCCTGTATGGCCCCAGAAGATGACTGGTTAGCCAGAGATGGGTAAGATTCCTCAAGGGAGGAACAACCTAAGACAGGCACAGTTGCAGAGGGGCCATCAGGTGAGAAATTGTGGATCAACAGAGGTGAGGCTTAGAACCTCACCCCCCCTGTTTTGAGAGAAATCTTCTGCATCCGTGGATGTTTTGTTGCACTTGTCTAGCTTGGATTAATACTTTGTCTATAGGCACACACCTGATCATCTACATTTGCCCTCTTGCAGCACTAAACAATGTTTTCTACCTTTATCTTGCATCTACCTACCACTTCAGCATTTTATTAAAAATTAATAATAATAATAAGGGAGAAATGTGGGATTCATATATAAATCAAGTATAAAAATCAAATGAATATGCATATTTGACCTGATTGTTTATAGTTCATAATGCGTGATCAAAACCAAAAGTTTCTGTGATGACTGTTGACCATGTAAGAACTTATTCACTATGTAAGAATTTATTCACCATGTAAGAACTTGTTTGTTATGCTTCAGAAGATTGGAGACTGTTCAGAATTAGGCTTGGGGTTGATTAATGATTGTGCATTGAGTCCCCTATACAGAATTTTATTGTTGTTAACAACCATTTGATCAATAAATATGAGAGATGCCCTCTCAAAAAAAATTTCTATTATGATTCTCACTTAAGTTTTCCATTCATCTTACAGTTATTGCCTTGCCTTGGTATTGGTGTCTTTGGGGGAGTTAAAAATTGGTTTCCTGACTCTGTGATTTCTGTTTCATAATGTTGTACCAACTCTTTCTACCAGGAGTTACAAAGGCATAGACTAGATGTGGTTTGGGTATGTTTATTTTTGCGCATCTAACACCGTATTGTGATTTGGTTGAAATATGGTTGTCATAGCAATTCATAAAGTATGGCACTGGCTGCTGTCATATGATACACAGTTGCATGGCTTTACAGCACAGTGCATTGCATACATCTGCTTGTCTTTCTATAAGTATGATCTGTCCCCAATGTTTTTAATTGGACTGCATAAGCCTTATTGAAGGCCGCCGTCCAAATATTTGCATTACTGAGGTCAAAATGAAGGTTGGATAACTGTACAATTAGATACAATTATACCCATATTCTCTCATCTTTCCTGATGCAAAACTGCCATTGAATACAATGGGAATTTCGAGTTACGTTGATGAGAGAATTTGAAATTCGTTTTGGTTTTATAGGTAAATTTTAAAAGGGTTAATAGAAATACCCCTTTGGGGGATCATGGGAAGATGGCGGCATGAGTAGTTCAGAGGAAATCTGCTCCCCAAAACATATATATTTATGAAAGTACAATAAATACAACTATTCCTAAAAGAGACATCAGTGGATGCAGTACAATAGCCAGGATACATCTACATCTGTGAGAACTCAGCATTACATGAAGGGGATGAGATACAAGCTGTGGCCAGGTGGGACCCGAACGCTCCCCCACCCCAAAACCCAGTGGGAAGAAAGGAATCGGAAAGGGGAGGGAGTGAATTCCCAGGACTGCTAATCAACCAGCTCTAGAAATCTGCACCTGGAACACAGACACAAGGTGCACGGGGTGCTGGATATTAGAGAAATAGAAAAGCAAAACCTATGGGCAGGTCCCCACAACCGGCACCCCTGAGACAAAAGAAAAGTGAGTGCTTTCTACAAGTCTTAAAGAGACAGAGACCCCATAGCTGGACAAAGTTGTCCCGGCAGCTGGGAATACCGGGGAGAATTAGGCGCCCTCAATGGAGGCAGTGCAGCTCTGAAGCCCCTCATGGCACTAAGCAGCCTGCCAGTCATTCCTCCAACTGGCACAGAGCCTGACACACAGGCCCAGTAGCGGAAGAGTGGCAGAGCGCAACAGGGATGGCAGCGCTGGAAAGACCGACAGCAGATCCGTGCACCACAGGAGAGGCTTGTTCTAGGCTGCAGAGGTGCGACCGAACAGCCCAGGCATGGCTCGCGCGCACCAGTGGCAGTGAAGCCAGAGGAGCCCGGTAGAAGCCTGCATGGAAGAGCCCTGTGCACACCTGCAGTGGAGCCGGAGGGAGCAGGCGTGCTCCCTGCAGCTGACCAGAATCCAGCCCAGAATCCTGCCTGGGCCAGACTCAAAGGCTGCTGCTGCCACACAGCTGCCCGTCAGGGTCACCGCTAGCACATAGGAGTGCACCTGGCATGCCTGCCACTCCCTGAAGGGCTCCACGCTGCTCTGATGGACACCCTTCCCACAGCAGCTTAGGGGACTAACCTGGTGGCTGTTCCAGGAGTGCTGGTAACTGTCACAGGCAGCGCAGAAGGGAAAGGCGTTCAGCAATCAGGAAAGGACTTTCTTCTCCCAGCTGACACACCTGCAACCTGCGTACAGCCACTTCTATCACCATGAAAAGGCAAAAAAATCTGGTCCAGTCCAAGACACTTACACCTGAGAAAGGATCTGCAGACGCAGACCTAACCAGTCTCCCTGAAAAAGAATTCAAAATAAAAATCATAAACATGCTGACAGAGCTGCAGAGAAATATGCAAGAGCTAAGGGATGAAGTCGGGAGGGAGATTACAGATGTATGGAGTGAGATTACAGATGTCTGGAGGGAGATTACAGAAGTGAAACAAACTCTGGAAGGATTTATAAGCAGAATGGATAAGATGCAAGAGGCCACTGATGGAATAGAAACCAGAGAACAGGAACACATAGAAGGTGATGCAGAGAGAGATAAAAGGATCTCCAGGAGTGAAACAACATTAAGAAAATTGTGTGACCAATAAAAAAGAAACAATATCTTCATTTAAGGGGTACCAGAGGAAGAAGAGATAGAAAAACAGATAGAAAGGGTCTTAGAAGAAATAATTGCTCAGAACGTCCCCAAACTGGGGGAGGAAATATTTGCTCAGACTACAGAGGCACACAGAATTCCGAGAGACAGGATCCAAAGAGGACAACACAAAGACACATAATAATCAAAATGGTAAAGATCAAGGACAAGGACAGAGTATTGAAGGCAGCCAGAGAGAAAAAAAAGGTTACCTACAAAGGAAAACCCATCAGGCTATCATCAGACTTCTCAACAGAAACCCTAAAGGCCAGAAGAGAATGGCATGATATACTTAATGCAATGAAACAGAAGGGCCTCGAAACAAGACTACTGTATCCAGCACGAATATCATTTAAATATGAAGGAGGGATTAAACAATTCCCAGACAAGCAAAAGTTGAGGGAATTTGCCTCCCACAAACCACCACTACTGGGCATCCTACAGGGACTGCTCTAGATGGGATCACTCCTAAAAAGAGCACAGAACAAAACACCCAACATATGAAGAAGGGAGGAGGAGGAATAAGAAGGGAGAGAAATAAAGAATCATCAGACCGCATTTACAATAGCTCAACAAGCGAGTTAAGTTAGACAGTAAGATAGTAAAGAAGCTATCCCTGAACCTTTGGTAACCACAAACTTAAAGCCTGCAATGGCAATAAGTTCATTCCTTTCAATAATCACCCTAAATGTAAATGGACTGAATGCACCAATCAAAAGACACAGAGTAACAGAATGGATAAAAAAGCAAGATCCATCCATATGCTGCTTACAAGAGACTCACCTCAACCCCAAAGACATGCACAGACTTAAAGTCAAGGGATAGAAAAAGATATTTCATGCAAACAACAGAGAGAAGAAAGCAGGTGTTGCAATTCTGGTATCAGACAAAACAGACTTTAAAATAAAGAAAGTAACAAAAGACAAAGAAGGACATTACATAATGATAGAGGGCTCAGTCCATGAAGAGGATATAACCATTATAAATATATATGCACCCAATACACAAGCACCAACATACCTGAAACAAATACTAACAGAACTAAAGGAGGAAATAGAATGCAATGCATTCATTTGGGGAGACTTTAACACACCACTCACTCCAAAGGACAGATCCACCAGACAGAAAATAAGTAAGGACACGGAGGCACTGAACAACACGTTAGAACAGATGGACATAATAGACATCTATATAACTCTACATCCAAAAGCAACAGGATACACATTCTTCTCACGTGCACATGGACCATTCTTCAAAATAGACCACATACGAGGCCACATAAAGAACCTCAGTAAATTCCAAAAGAATGAAATCCTACCAGCCAAATTTCTGACCACAAAGGTATAAAACTAGAAATAAATTGTACAAAGAAAGCAAAAAGGCTCACAAACAAATGGAGGCTTAACAACATGCTCCTAAATAATCAATGGATCAATGACCAAATTAAAATGCAGATCCAGCAATATATGGAAACAAATGACAACAACAACACAAAGCCCAAACTTCCGTGGGACACAGCAAAAGCAGTCTTAAGAGGAAAGTATATAGCAATGAAGGCATATCTAAAGAAGGAAGAACAATCCCAAATGAATAGACTAATGTCACAGTTATCGAAATTGGAAAAAGAAGAACAAATGAGGCCTAAAGTCAGCAGAAGGAGGGACATCATAAAGATCAGAGAAGAAATAAATAAAATTGCAAAGAATAAAACAATAGAAAATATCAATGAAACCAAGAGCTAGTTCTTTGAGAAAATAAACAAAATAGATAAGCCTCTAGCCAGACTTATTAAGAGAAAGAGAGTCAACACACATCAACAGGATCAGAAACGAGAAAGGAAACATCACGATGGACCCCACAGAAATACAAAGAATTATTAGAGAATACTATGAAAACCTATACGTTAGCAAGCTGGAAAACTTAGGAGAAGTGGACAACTTCCTAGAAAAATAGAACCTTCCAAGATTGACCCAGAAAGAAACAGAAAATCAAAACAGACCAATTACCAGCAACAAAATTGAATCGGTAATCAAAAAACTACCCAAGAACAAAACCCCCAGGCCAGATGGATTTACCTCGGAATTTTATCAGACATACAGAGAAGACATAACACCCATTCTCCTTAACGTTTTCAAAAAATAGAAGAGGAGGGAATACTCCCAAACTCATTCTATGAGGCCAACATCACCCTAATACCAAAACCAGGCAAAGACCACACCAAAAAAGAAAACTTCAGACATATATCCCTGATAAACATAGATTCAAATTACTCAACAAAATATTAGCAAACCGAATTCAAAAATACATCAAGAGGATCACACACCATGACCAAGTGGGATTCATCCCATGGATGCAAGGATGGTACAACATTTGAAAATCCATCAACATCATCCACCACATGAACAAAAAGTAAGACAAAAAAATCACAGGATCATCTCCATAGATGCTGAAAAAGCTTTCTATAAAATTCACAATCCATTCATGATATAAACTCCCAACAAAATGGGCATAGAGGGCAAGTACCTCAACATAAAAAAGGCCATATATGATAAACTAACAGCTAACATCATACTGAACAGCAAGAGGCTGAAACCTTTTCCTCTGAGATCCAGAACAAGACAGGGATGCCCACTCTCCCTACTGTTATTCAACGTTGTACTGGAGGTCCCAAGCATGGCAATCAGACAAAACAAAGAAATACAAGGAATCCAGATTGGTAAAGAATAAATCAAACTGTCACTATTTGCAGATGACATGATATTGTACATAAAAAACCGTAAAGACTCCACTGCAAAACGACTAGGACTAATTCCAGAATTCAGAAATGTTGCAGGATACAAAATTAACACACAGAAATCTGTAGCTTTCCTATACACTAACAATGAACTAATACAAAGAGAAATGAGGAAAACAAAACCATTCACAATAACATCAAAAAGAATAAAATACCTAGGAATAAACCTAACCAAGTAAGTGAAAGCCCTATACCCTGAAAACGATAAGACACTCTAAAGAGAAATTAAAGACGTCACTAACAAATGGAAACTCATCCCATGCTCCTGGCTAGGAAGAATTAATATAATCAAAATGGCCATCCTGCCCAAAGCAATATACAGATTCGATGCATTCCCTATAAAATTACCAACAGCATTCTTCAATGAACTGGAACAAATAATTAAAAAATTCATATGGAACCATCAAAGACCCGAATAGCCAAAGCAATCCTGAGAAGGAAGAATAAAGTGGAGGGGGGGACTCGCTCCCCAACTTCAAGCTCTACTACAAAGCCACAGTAATCAAGAAAATTTGGTTCTGGCACAAGAACAGAGCTACAGATCAGTGAAACAGAATAGAGACTGCAGATATTAACCCACACATATGTGGCCAATTAATATACGATAAAAGGAGCCATGGACATATAATGGGGAAATGACAGACTCTTCAAAAGATGGTGCTGGCAAAGCTCAACAGCTATATGTAAGAGAATGAAATTGGATCACTGTCTAACCCCATACACAAATGTAAACTCCAAATGGATCAAAGACCTGAATGTAAGTCATGAAACCATAAAACTCTTGGAAAAAAACATAGGCAAAAATCTCATGGACTTAAACATGAGTGACTTCATCATGAACATATCTCCCCAGGCAAGGGAAACAAAGGCAAAAATTAACAAGTGGGACTATATCAAGCTAAAACGCTTCTGTACAGCAAGGGACACCATCAATAGAACAAAAAGGTATCCTACAGTATGGGACAACATATTCATAAATTACAGATCCGTTAAAGGGTTGACATCCAAAATATATAAAGAGCTCACACACCTCAACAAACAAAAAGCAAATAATCCAATTAAAAAATGGACAGAGGATCTGAATAGACAGTTCTCTAAAGAAGAAATCCAGATGGCCAACAGGTACATGGAAAGATGCTCCACATCGCTAATCATCAGAGAAATGCAAATTAAAACCACAATGAGATATCACCTCACACCAGTAAGGATCGCCATCATTGAAAAGACAAACAACAACAAATGTTGGCGAGGTTGTGGAGAAAGGGGAACCCTCCTACACTGCTGGTGGGAATGTAAACTAGTTCAACCATTGTGGAAAGCAGTATGGAGGTTCCTCAGAATGCTCAAAATAGAAATACCATTTGACCCAGGAATTCCACTTCTAGGAATTTACCCCACGAATGCAGCACTCCAGTTTGAAAATTATAGATGCACCCCTGTTTATCGCTGCACTGTTTATAATAGCCAAGATATGGAAGCAACCTAAATGTCCATCAGTAGATGAATGGATAAAGAAGATGTAGTACATATACACAATGGAATATTATGCAGCCATAAGAAAAAAAACAGATCCTACCATTTGCAACCACATGGATGGAGCTAGAGGGTATTATGCTCAGTGAAATAAGCCAGGCAGAGACGGACAAGTACCAAATGATTTCACTCATATGTGGAGTATAAGAATAAAGGAAAACTAAAGGAACAGAACAGCAGCAGAATCACAGAACCCAAGAATGGACTAATAGTTACCAAAGGGAAAGGGACTGGGGACGATGGGTGGGAAGGGAGGAATAAGGGTGGGGAAAAAGAAAGAGGACATTACAATTAGCATGTATCGTGTGTGTGTGGCACGGAAAGGGCTGTGCAACACAGAGATGACAGGTAGTCATTTTACAGCATCTTACTATGCAGATGGACAGTGACTGTGAAGGGGTATGTTGTGGGGACTTGGTGAAGGGGGGAACCTAGTAAACATAATGTTCTTTCTGTAATTGTAGATTAGTGATACCAAAGAAAAAAGAAATACCCATTTGGGGGTACAAAAGGATTGATTAGATGTTACAACTTTGATTTTTAAATTTTGAAGTGAAATGAGATGATCAAACTAAGCTGGTGCTGGTGCTTATCTTATTTTCATACTGTGCCTTCAAGATGCCCTTAAGGCCGATGGTGAAGTTTTTATGGCTTTAAATAGTGTATCAAGTGGCAGACATCAGTAAACAGCAGTGTTCCATTTCACTGGTATTGGTATATGAACCACAGCTAGCTTAAACCAAACTGGTGTAAAAGCTTTAAAAAAAGAACCTTTCTAATTTGTTGGTGGCTTACTGAATTTATAAAATGGCAGTGTACATGAAATTTTAAAAAAACTCATTCTAAAACCATAAAGGGAAGTGATTATAAATAAATTTCTGCCTGATCTAAAAATCCAAGAGCCATACAACCTTTAGGTTAGTACGTATTTGTGGTTTTTCTAATAGCAGATGTAAGGTAACTGACCTGTTCCAGCCAACCATTATGCTTTTTGTTCTGCCAGCTTTTGAAGGAGCATCACAACTGACCATAAGTAAATCTTGTATGCTTCTGTTTACACTGTCTCCGTATTCATTGCTTTACCATTATCCTTTTGATTGTTCCTGTATTTGCTTTCTAAAGCTGAACTGAAACATGCACAGACTGGCCATTCTTGTCTTATATTTAGTATTTACTGTGACTTGTCTATAAATGCTAAACATGATATACTGCGTTTTGTTTTGTTCTCTATTTGAAAATCAAAGTATTAACTATGGTTATTTTCCTAATTTTATCTGACCTAATAGGAACTGGAGAGAAGGAGACAACATACAATGTTTATGAAAGCTATGGAAGCTCGAAAAAGGAAGAAGTCAGTGTATATTTCTAGGAAAATATTTAACCTGTCATAAATGAACATTTTCTTCCTCAAGCAGTGGCTCTTCAAAATATAAATTTTTCAGAGTGTGGGTTTGTCATGATTTACTGGCTTTGATAAGCAAGCCAAAGGTTAGAAATAATAACTGTTAGAACATAAAAGATATAGGAAGGATTCCAAAGTAAATGTTAATTTTTTAGATGAAATTTTAATCATGTTTTTTGAATGTAGTGAATGGCATTCATTTAGCTAAAAGTACCTGTTTATTACCATAACCAGAGTTACAGCATGCCTAGAAAAGTCCTTTGTGCCCTGATTCAAATGATATATCCAATAAGGATCTAACATCCCAAATACATAAAGAACTCATAAGCCTCAGAACCAAAAAAATACAAATAACCCAGTTAAAAAGTGGGCAGAGTATCTGAATAGACATTTGTCCAAAGAAGAAATACAAATGGCCAACAGACGTATAAAAGGATGCTTCATATCACTAATCATCAGGTAAATTCAAAACAAAACCACAGTGAGATATCACCTGACACCAGTCAGAATGGCCACTATCCAAAAGACAAGAAATAACAAGTAGTGACAAGGATGCTGAGAAAAAGGAAACCCACTACACCATTGGTGGGTGTGTAAACTGGGGCAGCCACTGTAGAAAGCAGTATGAAGGGTCCTCAAAAAACTAAAAAGAGAAATACCATACAATACACTTCTAGGAATTTACCTGAAGAAAACAAAATCTCTGATTCAAAAAGATATATGCATCCCAGTGTTTTACTGCCACATTATTTACAATAGCCAAGATACGGAAGCAACTAAAGTGTCCATTAATTAATGAACACATAAAGAAGTGGTACATATATGCAATTGAATATTATTCAGCCATAAAAAAGAAAGAAATCCTGCCATTTGTGACACCATGGATGGATCTAGAGGGTATGACATGCAGTGAAATAAGCCAGGTGAAGAAAGACAAACGCCATATGATTTCACTTATTTGTGGAGTATAAAAACAAAGCAAAACAGAAGGAACAAAATAGCAGTACTCACAGACGTAGAGAAGTGACTCATGTTTACCAGAGAGGTGGGGTTAGACGGGTTGGGAGGGGGAAGAGGAGGAGGATAAAGGAGCACAATAATTCTCCATTGCAATATAAGATGATCACAGGGATAGTAGTAAAGCATAGAGAATATAGTCAGTGATTCTGTAACATCTTTCTACATCAATAGATAGTAGCCGAACTAGAGAGGGTGAGGATTTAATAATAAGAGTAACTGTTGAACCACTGTGTTGTACATTTGAAACCAATATAAGATTGTGTATCTTATATTGTGTATAGTACCTGTAGCACTACGTCCAGACGTGCTAGGATTAAGTAGAAGGGGAGACCAAAGAGAATAGTAAGAATAAGACCATCTGAGGGAGTAAGTGCCCAGTTTGAGAGGTATGCAAAAGACCCAAAAGGTAAGACCTCCTCCACTCGTTTTTTGTATGTGACCATGTGGCCTGGGAGGAAAGTGGGGAAAAACTGCTGAAGAGAGGCGTGAGAGACCTGGTTTGAGTAGAAGGTAGCAGCTGCAGGTTAAATGAAGATAATTAAAATTGTCTCTAAAGAACCCATCAAAGCCCAAGAGTCCCTCTCTTGGGAAAAGCATATGACCCTTTGCTGGAAAGAGTGAATCAGGCACAGTGCTTCCATTAACACCTGGAAAGGTCTATGAGAAACCAACACAGCTCTCTGCCTCTCCTGGCCTCTTTGTCTTCAGAAAAAAGGCATGAACAGTATACAGAAAACTCATTCTTCAATCTGAAGTACTTAAAACTATAAACCAAGTAGCAGATAGAGTGATAAGGGAACTAAAGGAAAATTACCCCACCTGTATTGGAGCAGTACAAGTACTTAATAGGGCTGTGAACATCAGGCATAAGTAATCATAACTGTCAAACCAACCATGCAAAATATTTCAGCAAAAAAAGTAAATATGTGCATATATACATAAAGTATAACTTAAGAACTGAATTCCTTGCTTTCATTCCTATTTTCCTCAGCTTTCCCTGTGCATTCTCTATAGAGCAGCAAGGGTGATTCATGGACCTTGCTGTTCTTCTATCAAATACTCAAAAGGTTCAGTCATAACAAATGTTAACTTGTCAAAAGGGTCTTCCCAGAACACCTGATTTTGCCTTTTCTTATGACCTACCTCCCGAACTCCATTCCATCATTTTACTCATATATTCCTTGTTTATGGTCTATCTCTTCCCAGAATGAAAGATCTATAAGGCAGGAATCTTGTCTGTCTTATCTACCATGGTATCACCAGTGTCCTGATTAGAGCTTAGTATATAATAGGTGCTTAGAAAATTAGAGGTGAGTGAAAGTATGAATGAATGTGCTAAAGTGGCAAAGTGCGAAGAAAACAAAATCATGGCCCAGCCGCACTCACGCAAGTGGCGCTGTCCTGTGGCACAGTTCTGCACCCTCCGAACTTGTGCTCCGGCAGCCCCGCTGCTCCTGCTGGCGGAGGCTGCGGCCACCAGGACTGAAGACCATGGCAGGGAAGAGGCAGCTGTTTGTAGAAATGCGTGCTCAGAATTTTGATGGGATATGACTGTTAACTTACAGAACAGCTTGAAAATTAAACCATTAGTTCAAAAACAATGCAACTTCCATCTTGTTGATACCTGGAACATGATTGAATCCTTTGAGACAATGGTCTGAATATACTGGACCATACCACTGAGATCAGTGTGACCTGCCTTGAAACGGTCATCTCATCCATCTACTAGGAGATGAACAAGTGCCTGCCTTCTACTCACTATATTAATTTTAAAGGGTCATTGATACATCATCATAGTTCATAAATATTTTCCTAAGTCTAAGAAAGAATAGTCTTTAGCCTAGTGAATAAAAAAGGCTTATTGCCTAGTATAATTCAAATAATAGTATGAAGTATATCTGCTTTCATTATTGGAATTTTGGACTGGAAATTTAGACTAAGCACCATGAAAAGTAACTCTAATATCCTGTTTCATTTATACAAAATCTCAAACCATACCAGTCACAAATATATAAGCACTTTACACATAATAACCAGATATCAACCATAGTAACTGTAAAAGAGTCTTTTGAATGCCTCCCCAAGGATCAATATACTACAAAGGTTGTTAAATATGCATCTATCACAGAATGACTGTGTCAGCACTTCAGGAGGCAAAACCTTAAAATAGAAGAGAGTAGGTCAGATTTCAGAAGTCATCTAATAAATAATTGGAAAGCAGAAAAAATGTATAACCCCTCCCAATGATACAAGTCATGAGAATATTTTATAATCCTATATTTATATGAATTAGTGAAGAATAAAAATAAATGTAGGATTTTACATATACAGTTTGGTTTAAACAATCCCATTTTTCAGTTGAAGACAATGTACATATGCGACATGCTTGTATATTATACTAACACAATGTATTTATAATGTACTCAATCTCAGTTTTAAAGTTCAGTTGCCTTTAAAAACAAACGTGATTTTATATTAACTATACAATAAATTTTAAATATGTAACAGTTCATTTTGGAAAGAATTGTTACCAATTTAGGGTACTCAAGTATTTGATTCAACATGTTTAATAATTGTGATTTTAATTTAGAAGACATTTATGCAACAGTAGCTCTTCTATAAAGATTTTAAAGATATTTAATCTAAAGTAAGTATAGATTTTTGAGTATTACATTGGTGGATTTTTCAGAAAATATGACTGGAATATTATTAAATATACCTATAAAGTAAAACTTTTATTAAAATGTGAAATATAAGGGTTTCTTCAATCATAGTTTTTTCATTTGTTAATTTTCACAATATTTTAATGTAATAGTAGGCCTTTATAAAAATGTTATCATGATTGTTTTACCCATACTCAGCATCATTTTTACTCTCTATACTTGTCTCCTATAAATGGCTTATATTATTAATCTTATTTATACTTGCATTCTTCCTACAACCTGAGGTAAATCCTTGTCCCTTAAATTTTATTTATGTCTTTGAAATTTAAGTACAAATTCCTGTCAAAAGAAATGTATTCTCCTAATTATGCCCAGAACAAACACCTAAGAGACCCAGTAAAATCGTAAAATGCAAAAAAATACAGGCACCTTTGCAACAAGGTCTCTTAAAAATGGCCTGTTTTGTAATCTCATATAAGTTGTAAAACTTTACAGTAACAGGTCATTCTACTATATTCTTGTTTGGTTTTTAAACTTTCATAATTCTAAAATACAGTGAGTTTAGTTCATATATTCATTATTGTACTGTAGATTTCTGGAAATACTTCCATTTTTGCTTTTAGAGTCCCTAAAATAAACCTTTTATGGGAATAGAAAACTAGTTTTTAAATTTTCACCCTGTGTATTTGGGGCTGTTTCATATAATCTAAATTTAAAGCATTGGCTATCAAAAGATGTTCCAACTTTGAAATCAAATTCAAATGACTTCTTAACTAAGAAAAAGTAATATTTTATACAGAAAATTCCATTACTATAATTAAGATGATATCAAGGCATATTATTACAAATGATTTACGTTTCAAAAATCCAAATTTATTTCAAGAATTTCTACCTCTAGAAACTATGGGGGAGGTGAGGTGAATGCCAAAAAAATGGGAGGAGGCATACTTATTTGCTTGTAATTATTTACAGTCAATCTAAAAATAAAAATAGTCAAGAGCTATATTTTGTAGTCATTTGAGGGAAATATAAGTTATTGCCCTAAAATTAACCAATATTAATTTAAAATGTCTCAACATTCTGTTTATATCATGATTGGTTTAATTAGTTTTACCTCTGGTAGGTCAAAGGCCTATTGTGAACTAACCTTAAAAAATCAGAATGGTCCGTTTTGAAATCTTTAATATTTGACATAGCAACAAAATGTAATATAGAAATTAGACGTAGGATCAAGCATGGCAACTTAATTTGTCAAGAAAAGGTTTAAGTGAAAAGTAGGTAAATATATTGCTCTTTGAAGAAGTATACCAAGTCTGGAAGAGAGACGACTACACAGATTTCATTTTTAAATTTGGCGTAAAGTAGCACTGCACCTTTAACTTTAGTTCTGGAAAAATTCTAGGGAGTATAAAGTCTGTTTAATTTTGATACGGGGGAGGTCTATTTGCAAGCACATGAAATCATAATGCAATTAAAATGTTTAAGAAATTGTTGAAATGTTGGAGTAGATGTGAGAAATATATTTCAGATACTTAAAAATTCCTAAATATAACCTGGGTATTATTAACAAATGTTCGTATCTCTGCTTTTGGATGCAAGGTTTTTGTATAAATGAAGATTGAAAACATCAATTATGTTTGTCCATGATATAAAATATAAAAAGTAGAGAAAAGACCAGCTATTGAATATGTTCAATGACTACTAGTACAGAAGTTATGTATATTTATTTATGTGACATTTGTAGAATTAATCATAAATTCATGCTTAAATAAGTTTTATATGCTAAAGCACACCAAATATGTCCATTAGAGTCAGATGATAATTACTATAGTCAGAAATAAAAACAATATTTATACCAGAGGGTGAGGAATGTTGAAACGATACAGACTTGAGAGTTAGGGAAAAGGATAAAAATCACTAAAAACTGTACCTGGCAAATTGTACAGCTGGGAATTGAACAGGTGCATAAAGAACCGGGTGAATAAATTAGTTCTTCTGACCACCCTAAGTTCACAGTAGCATGAGAGACATCAACTTTAAACAAGTAACTGTCCCAGAGTGCAATGAATTCTGTTATGTGGAAGCCCAAAAAAGAAATATTAAAGTCCCTGAAGTAGTTGTGGGAAGAGTAAAAAAAAAAAAAAGACTTATGTGTGGAGGAGGAGCTATGAATTCTAAGCAGGGCGGGGATGACATACACAAGGGTACAGCCTGATGACTGAGTAGGGCCCTTGGGGTGGGGAAGATGAAGGGGCAGCAGGAGTCAGTTTTTACCTTGTATGTCCACCTGTCTCAGCTTTGTTGCTGCTTCTCCTTCTCTTTCCCCTCCATCTCCATCTTCATCATCATCATCACATCATCATCCAAGCAGTGCCTCAAACTGTCACACAGACTTTTCTCAACCCAGCTGTGTCAAACAGTGAGACTAGGGCATGGAGAATGCACTGAGAATAAGACGTGAGACAGACCTTGTATGGGGCTAAGTTGTGACTGTCTTTATGTGCCATTTGAAACTGGTCCTTTGAGTCATCTTACACCAGAACAACAGGATTTGTATTAGTCTTATACAGTTCTTTAAAATTCACTAAATAAATTAGTGAATATTTTGACTAAATAATAAATTAAATTAGTGAATAAGTTCACTAAATTTACTGAATTTAGAGACACCATGTTTCCCTTGAAGTATCCGTATTAGTAAACAAAAATGGATGCCTGTCGCTAAGTATTAAATATCCTACTAATTTCAAAGATTTCTTGGAAATCTCTGTTTTATCCTAAACATTAACCACACTCTTACCTTCTGTTCCATATTATAGCCAAGTTTTTTTAATTGGAAAAAGTACTGCATATCACTAGTTAAAAATGATGCCCAAGAATAAACATGCACACATGCACAGAACACAAAGTTGGCTTTTAAACAATGTGACATTAAGGAAACAGAACTCTGCATACAACACCTGACTCCCCAGAAACTTAACTACTTATAATAGCTACCATTGACCGGGAAGCCACACTGATAACATAAGCAGATCATCAACCATATTTTGAATGTTATATGTATTATATACTGTATTCTCACAATAAAGCTAGAGAAAAGAAAATGTTTTTTCAAATTGTTGCAGATCTCCAAAAAGTTCCGAGTGTATTTATTTTTTAAAACCTATGTATAAGTGGGGGCAGAGGCAACACGGCGGCATGAGGAGGACAGTGGGAATCTCCTCCCAAAAACATATATATTTTTGAAAATACAACAAATACAACTAATCCTAAAAGAGAGACCAGAAGACACAGGAAAACAGCCAGACTACATCCACACGTGTGGGAGCCCAGCACCTGGTGAAAGGGGTAAGATACAAACCCCGGCCTGGCGGGACCTGAGCACACCTCCCCCCAGCTCCTGGCGGGAGGGAGAGGGAGCCCAGGACTGCTTAACACTCAGCCCCAGTCACCCGCACCAGAGCGCAGACACAGTGCATGCGTGGAGGGCTGGAAACTAGGGAAATAGGGCAGCAAGACCTCTGAGCAGGTTCCGTAGCTGATGCCACTGTGACAAAGAAAAGCAAGTGCTTTTTGAAAGTCTTAAAGGGACAGGGACTTAACAGCTAGATGGAAACAACACAGGTCACAGCCCAGTGGCTGGAAATTACAGGGAAAACCGGGAGCACTAAGCCCCTGGGCAACAGCTCAGAGACCCCTCACAGAGGTAAAGAGCCAACCAGCCTCTGCCCCCGCCCCCCCATGCCGTCCATTACCCCTCTGGGCGCTGTGAAAGCAGAGAAACAGCCTAAGGCAAACCACGCCCACAGAAAGGGAGATCCAGCCGGGCAAGACACAAAGACCCAGCCTACACGTAATTACACAACACAAGCCACTAGGGGTTGCAGTTGTACCAGTAAAGAAAGGCCAGTAGCAAGTGAAAAGTTTGGCCTTCCCAGCTGACAGTCAATAGCACCTGTCAACATGCAAAGGCAAAAAAATATGATCCAGACAAGACTAACCCAGACAGCTTCGGCATCTGCTACATCTTCCCCTGAGATGGAACCTGGGGAGATAGATTTAACCAGTCTTCCTGAAAAAGAATTCAAAACAGAAGTCATAACCATGCTGATGAAATTGCAGAGAAACATGCAAGAACTAAGGAAGGACAATACAGAAATAAAACAAGCTCTGGAAGGACTGCAAAACAGAATGGATGAGATGCAAGAGACCATTAATGGAATACAAAACAGAGAACAGGAACACAGAGACGCTGATGCAGAGAGAGATAAAAGGATCTCGAGGAAGGAACGAATTTTAAGAGAGCTGAGTGACCAATCGAAATGGAACAATATCTGCATTATAGGGGCACCAGAAGAAGAAGAGAGAGAAAAAGGGATAGAAAGTGTCTTTGAAGAAATAATTGCTGAAAAGTTCCCCAAACTAGGGGAAGAAATGGCCTCTCAGACCACAGAGGTACACAGAACTACCATGACAAGGGATCCAAGGAGGGCAACACCAAGACACATAATAACTAAAATGGCAAAGATCAAAGACAAGGACAAAGTATTAAAGGCAGCCAGAGAGAAAAAGGTTACCTACAAAGGAAAACCCATCAGGCTATCATCAGACTTCTCAACAGAAATCCTACAGGCCAGAAGAGAATGGCATGATATACTTAATGCAATGAAACAGAAGGGCCTCAAACCAAGACTACTGTATCCAGCACGAATATCATTTAAATATGAAGGAGGGATTAAACAATTCCCAGACAAGCAAAAGTTGAGGGAATTTGCCTCCCACAAACCACCTCTACGGGGCATCCTACAGGGACTGCTCTAGATGGGAGCACTCCTAAAAAGAGCACAGAACAAAACACCCAACATATGAAGAAGGGAGGAGGAGGAGTAAGAAGGGAGAGAAATAAAGAATCATCAGACCGCATTTATAATAGCTCAACAAGCGAGTTAAGTTAGACAGCAAGATAGTAAAGAAGCTAACCCTAAACCTTTGGTAACCACAAACTTAAAGCCTGCAATGTAATAAATTCATACCTTTCAATAATCCCCCTAAATGTAAATTGACTGAACGCACCAATCAAAAGACACACAGTAATAGAATGGATAAAAAAGCAAGATCCATCCATATGCTGCTTACAAGAGACTCAACTCAAACTCAAAGACATGCAAAGACTTAAAGTCAAGGGATGGAAAAATATATTTCATGCAAACAACAGAGAGAAGAAACCAGTTGTTGCAATTCTGGTATCAGACAAAACAGACTTCAAAATAAAGAAAGTAACAAAAGACAAATAAGGACATTATATAATGATAAAGGGCTCAGTCCATGAAGAGGATATAACCATTATAAATATATATGCACTCAATACAGGAGCACCAACATACCTGAAACAAATACTAACAGACCAAAAGGAGGTAATAGAATGAAATGCATTCATTCTAGGAGACTTCAACACACCACTCACTCCAAAGGACAGATCCACCAGACAGAAAATAAGTAAGGACACAGAGGAACTGTACAACACACTAGAACAGATGGACCTAATAGACATCTACAGAACTCTACATCCAGAAGCAACAGGATACACATTCTTCTAAAGTGCACATGGAACATTCTCAAGAAAAGACCACATACGAAGCCACATAAAGAACCTCAGAAAATTGCAAAATTTTGAAAACCTAACAACCAACTTTTCAGACCACAAAGGCATAAAACTAGAAATAAACTGTACAAAGAAAAAAAAAGGTTCACAAACACATGGAGGCTTAACAACACGCTCTTAAATAATCAATGGATCAATGACCAAATTAAAATGGAGATCCAGCAATACATGGAAAAAACGACAACAACAATACTAAGCCCCAACTTCTGTGGAACACAGCAAAAGCAGTCTTAACAGGAAACTATAGAAATCCAAGCATATGTAAAAAAGAAAGAACAATCCCAAATGAATGGTGTAATGTCACAATTATCGAAATTGGAAAAAGAAGAACAAATGAGGCCTAAGTTCAGCAGAAGGAGGGACATAATAAAGATCAGAGAAGAAATAAATAAAATTGAAAAGAATAAAACAATAGCAAAAATCAATGAAACCAAGAGCTGGTTCTTTGAGAAAATAAACAAAATAGATAAGCCTCTAGCCAGACTTATTAAGAGGAAAAGAGTCAACACAAATCAACAGTATCAGAAACAAGAAAGGAAAAATCATGATAGACCAAACAGAAATACAAAGAATTATTAGAGAATACTATGAAAATCTATATGCTAACAAGCTGGGAAACCTAGGAGAAATGGACAACTTCCTAGAAAAATACAACCTTCCAAAACTGACCCAGAAAGAAACAGAAAATCTAAACAGACCAATTACCAGCAACAATATTGAATCGGTAATCAAAAAACTACCAAAGAACAAAATTCCCGGGCCAGATGAATTTACCTCGAAATTTTGTCAGACATACAGGGGAGACATAATACCCATTCTCCTTAAAGTTTTCCAAAAAATAGAAGAGGAGGGAATACTCCCGAAATCATTCTATGAAGCCAACATCACCCTAATAGAAAAACCAGGCAAAGACCTCACCAAAAAAGAAAACTACAGAACAATATACCTGATGAACGTAGATGCAAAAATACTCAACAAAATATTAGCAAACCGAATTCAAAAATACATCAAAAGGATCGTACACCATGAACAAGTGGGATTCATCCCAGGGATGTAAGGATGGTACAACATTCGAAAGTCCATCAACATCACCCACCACATCAACAAAAAGAAAGACAAAAACCACATGATCATCTCCATAGATGCTGAAAAAGCATTTGACAAAGTTCAACTTCCATTCATGATAAAAACTCTCAGCAAAATGGGAATAGAGGGCAAGTACCTCAACATAATAAAGGCCATCTATGATAAACCCACTGCCAACATTATGTTGAACAGCGAGAAGCTGAAAGCATTTCCTCTGAGTTCGGGAACTAGACAGGGATGCCCACTCTCCCCACTTTTTTTTAACATAGTGCTGGAGGTCCTAGGCATGGCAATCAGACAAAACAAAAAAATACATGGAATCCATATTGGTAAAGAAGAAAAACTGTCACTATTTGCAGATGATATGATACTGTACATAAAAAACCCTAAAGACTCCACCCCAAAATTACTAGATCTGATATCAGAATACAGCAAAGTTGCAGGATACAAAATCAACACACAGAAATCTGTGGCTTTCCTATACACAAACAATGAACCAACAGAAAGAGAAATCAGGAAAACAACTCCATTCACAATTGCATAAAAAAATAAAATACCTAGGAATAAACCTAACCAAAGAAGTGAAAGACTTATACTCTGAAAACTACAAGTCACTCTTAAGAGAAATTACAGGGGACACTAACAAATGGAAACTCATCTCATGCTCGTGGTTAGGAAGAATTAATATTGTCAAAATGGCCATCCTGCCCAAAGCAATATACACATTTGATGCAATCCCTATGGAACTACCAGTGACATTCTTCAATGAACTGGAACAAATAATTCAAAAATTCATATGGACACACCAAAGACCCCGAATAGCCAAAGAAATCCCGAGAAAGAAGAATAAAGTAGGGGGGATCACACTCCCCAACTTCAAGCTCTACTATAAAGCCATAGTAATCAAGACAATTTGGTTCTGGCACAAGAACAGAGCCACAGACCAATGGAACAGACTAGAAAATCCAGACATTAACCCAGACATATATGGTCAATTAAAATTTGATAAAGGAGCAATGAATATACAATGGCGAAATGACAGTCTCTTCAACAGATGGTGCTGGCAAAACTGGACAGCTTCATGTAGGAGAATGAAACTGGACCATTGTCTAACCCCATATACAAAAGTAAACTCAAAATGGATCAAAGACCTGAATGTAAGTCATGAAACCATTAAACTCTTCGGAAAAAAAATAGGCAAAAACCTCTTAGACATAAACATGAGTGACCTCTTCTTGAACATATCTCACCGGGCAAGGAAAACAACAACAAAAATGAACAAGTGGGACTATATTAAACTGAAAAACTTCTGTACAGCAAAAGACACCATCAATAGAACAAAAAGGAAACCTACAGTATGGGAGAATATATTTGAAAATGACACATCCGATAAAGGCTTGACGTCTAGAATATATAAGGAGCTCACACGCCTCAACAAACAAAAAACAAATAACCCAATTAAAATATGGGCAGAGGAACTGAACAGACGGTTCTCCAAAAAAGAAATACAGATGGCCAACAGACACATGAAAAGATGCTCCACATCACTAATTATCAGAGAAATGCAAATTAAAACTACAATGAGGTATCACCTCACACCAGTAAGGATGGCTGCCATCCAAAAGACAAACAACAACAAATGTTGGCGAGGCTGTGGAGAAAGGGGAACCCTCCTACACTGCTGGTGGGAATGTAAATTAGTTCAACCATTGTGGAAAGCAGTATAGAGGTACATCAAAATGCTCAAAACAGACATACCATTGGACCCAGGAATTGCACTCCTAGGAATTTACCCTAAGAATGCAGCAATCAAGTATGAGAAAGACCAATGTACCCCTATGTTTATCGCAGCACTATTTACAATAGCCAAGAATTGGAAGCAACCTAAATGTCCATCTATAGATGAATGGATAAAGAAGATGTGGTGCATATACACAATGGAATACTACTCAGCCATAAGAAAAGGGCAAATCCTACCATTTGCAGCAACATGAATGGAGCTGGAGGGTATTATGCTCAGTGAAACAAGCCAAGCAGAGAAAGAGAAATACCAAATTTCACTCATCTCTGGAGTATAAGAACAAAGGAAAAACTGAAGGAAATAAACAGCAGCAGAATCACAGAACTCAAGAATGGACTAACAGGTATCAAAGGGAAAGGGACTGGGGAGGATGGGTGGGTAGGGAGGGATAAAGTGGGGGGAAGAAGAAGAGGGGTATTAAGATTAGCATGCATGGGGGGGTGGGAGATAGGGGAGTGCTGTACAACACAGAGAGGCAAGTAGTGATTCCACATTTTGCTATGCTGATGGGCAGTAACTGTAAAGGGGTTTATAGGGGGGACCTGGTATAGGGGAGAGCCTAGTAAACATAATATTCGTCATGTAAGTGTAGATTAATGATACCAAAAAAAAAAGGCAGTTTCTGTGTGGTGACCTCCAATGAGTTCTACACAATGGTATAAAGGGCATATAAAGGGGTAGGCAAAGCGTCTGTTTGTGTTTATACAGAGGATCAAAGCCTAACTGGGCTACCCCGAAAATGAACTAAGATACGATATGAAAAGAACTTCCAACTTCAGCACTATCTGGAAGATTCATGCCAGAAGATGATCATCAAAAAACCCCAACAAAGATCCACACACTGCTACAGGTGTAGATGCACTCATCCCACCAGTTCCTGGACTTGCCATGGGAATGAAGAAGGAGATATCTAAGCTGGCCTGTGCATACAGTAAAACAACAAATTTGACTGGATCTATACTGTTGGAACTCAACCAAGAAATAGGAGAAGTGCAAATTGTAGCGCTCCAGAATCTTACAACTACAGACTATTTACTGTTAAAAGAACATATGGGATGTAAACAGACCCAGGAATGGGTTGTTTTAATTTGTCTGATTTCTCTCAGACTGTTCAAGTTCAGTTGGACAATATCCACCATATCATAGATAAGTTTTCACAAATGCCTAAGGGTCGTAACTGGTTTTCTTGGTTTCACTGGAGATGGCTGGTAATTACAGATATGCTTTGGTTATGTAAATATACTCCTATTATGTTAATGTGTGTGCGCAATTTAATTAGTAGTTTAAAACCTATACATGCTGAAGTTACTCTACAAGAAGATATGTCAAAGAAATAATCAATCTTCCCATGTTTTCTTCCGCCTGCTACTTCTATAGCTTTTCTTCTTCCTTCCTACTTACAACCCTTAAATAGAATTCATGCCTCATATCAAATTCACCGAGTATCATATTTCTTCCAAGTGGTAAAGATAACTCAAGACAAATTCTGGGCATAGAAGCCACAGGGCATAAATATGCAAAGAAGTAAAAAGCTAACCTTTTCAAACAATAAGGCTTCTCTCTCACTTACCTTTACATTTCCATGTATGGCCCTGGAAGATGACTGGTTAGCCAGAGACGGGTAAGATTCCTCAAGGGAGGAACAACCTAAGACAGGCACAGTTGCAGGGGGGCCATCAGGTGAGAAATTGGGGATCAACAGAGGTGAGGCTTAGAACCTCACCCCCCCTGTTCTGAGAGAAATCTTCTGCATACGTGGATGTTTTATTGCCCTTGTCTAGCTTGGATTAACACATAGTCTACAGGCACACACCTGATCATCTACATTTGCTCTCTTACAACACTAAACTATGTTTTCTACCTTTATCTTGTATCTACCTACCACTTCAGCATCTTATTAAAAATAATAATAATAAAGAGAGAAATGTGGTATCCACATGTAAATCAAGAATATAAATCAAATGAGTATTCATATTTGAACTGACTGTTTATAGTTCATAATGCATGAGCAAAACTGAAAGTTTCTGTGATGACTGCCCTTGTACTGTTCACCACGTAACTTATTCACTATGTAAGAATTTGTTCTCCATGTAAGAACTGGTTCATTATGCTTCAGAAGTTTGGAGACTGACAAAAATTAGGCTTGGGGTGGATTAATAATTGTGCATTGAGCATTGACTCCCCTATACAGAATTTTATTGTTAACAACCATTTGATCAATAAATATCACAAAAAAAAGAAATTACACACTTCCAATTGTAAAATAAATAAGTAACCGGGATGTAATGTATAGCATAAGGAATATAGTCAAAACATTATAAAAACTTGCTATGGTGATAGCTAGTACCTAGAATTATCATGTATATAAATGTTGAATCACTGTGATGTACACCTGAAACTAATGTAATACTGTGTGTCAACTACCCTTCAATAGAAAAAAAAATAAGTATTGAAAACAGAACATGTAAAAATTTAAAAACCTGCATATAAGTGGACCAATGCAGTACAAGCCTGTGCTGTTCAAGGATCAACTGCACAAAAATATATACAGTCATAATACTATTTTGAAATTCAAGGAGTGACAATACTGAAAAGCAAAATAATTTACTTCTCTGCAATTCTTAGTCTGTTGCTGAACCTTCTAGGACAGTTCTGTTCATGTACACAGATCACTTTTTAAATTTTAACTAAATGTTTTTCAAACGTAATAATGGTTAAAGAGACTATGTGGACATGGTTTTCTTTTTTTTCCTATGTTTTTCTTTTATTTTAAATTTTTATTTTGGTATCATTAATCTACAATTACATGAAGGTCATTCTGTTTACTAGGCTCCCTCTTCACCAAGTCCCCCCCACATCCCCGTTCACAATCACTGTCCATCAACATATTAAGATACTGTAAAATCACTACTCATCTTCTCTGTGTTGCACAGCCCTCCCCATGCCCCCTGCTACACTATACATGCTAATCGTAATGCCCCCTTTCTTTTGTTCCCGCCCTTATCCCTCCCTTCCAACCCGTCCTCCCCAGTCCCTTTCCCTTTGGTAACTATTAATCCATTCTTGGGTTCTGTGCTTCTGCTGCTGTTTTGTTCCTTCAGTTTTCTTTTGTCCTTATACTACACATATGACTGAAATCATTTGGTACTTGTCTTTCTCTGCCTGGCTTATTTCACTGAGCATAATACCCTCTAGCTCCATCCAGGTTGTTGTGAATGGAAGGATCTGTTTTTTTCTTATGGCTGCATAATATTCCATTCTGTATATGTACCACATCTTCTTTATCCATTCATCTACTGATAGACATTTAGGTTGCTTCCATATTTTGGCTATTGTAAATACTGCTGTGAAAAACATAGGAGTGCATCTGTCTTTTTCAAACTGGAGTGCTGCATTCTTGGGGTAAATTCCTAGAAGTGGAATTCCTGGGTCAAATGGTATTTCTATTTTGAGCATTCTGAGGAACCTCCATACTGCTTTCCACAATGTTTGAACTAATTTACATTCCCACTAGTAGTGTAGGAGGGTTCACCTTTCTCAACAACCTCGTCAACATTTGTTGTTGTTTGTCTTTTGGATGGCAGCTATCCTTACTGGTGTGAGGTGATATCTCATTGTGGTTTTAATTTGCATTTCTCTGATGACAAGTGATGTGGAGCATCTTTTCATGTGTCTGTTGGCCATCTGAATTTCTTCTTTAGAGAATGGTCTATTCAGCTCCTCTGCCATTTTTTATTTGGATTATTTGCTTCTTGTTTGTTAAGGTGTGTGAGCTCTTTATATATTTTGGATGACAACCCTTTATCGTATCTGTCATTTATGAATATATTCCCCCATACTGTAGGATAACTTTTTGTTCTATTGATGGGGTCCTTTGCTGTACAGAAGCTGTTCAGCTTGATATAGTCCCATTTGTTCTTTTTTGCATTTGTTTGCCTTGGGAGATATGTTCAAGAAGAGGTCACTCATGTTTATGTCTAAGAGATTTTTACCTATGTTTTTTTCTAAGAGTTTTATGGTTTCGTGACTTACATTCAAGACTTTGATTCATTTCGAATTTACTTTTGTGTATGGGGTTAGACAGTGATCCAGTTTCATTCTCTTACATGTAGCTGTCCAGTTTTGCCAGCACCATCTGTTGAAGAGACTGTCATTTCCCCATTGTATGTCCATGGCCCCTTTATCGAATATTAGTTGACCATATATGTTTGGGTTAATCTTTGGAGCCTCTATTCTGTTCCATTGGTCTGTGGCTCTGTTCTTGTGCCAGTACCAAATTCTCTTGATTACTGTGGCTTTGTAGTAGAGCTTGAAGTTGGGCAGCGAGTTCCCCCCACTTTATTCTTCCTTCTCAGTATTGCTTTAGCTATTCGGGGTCTTTGGTGTTTCCATATGAATTTTTGAACTACTTGTTCCAGTTCATTGAAGAATTCTGTTGGTAGTTTGGTAGGGATATTATCGAATCTGTATATTGCTTTGGGCAGGATGGCCATTTTGACGATATTAATTCTTCCTAGCCAGGAGAATGGGATGATTTTCCATTTGTTAGTGACCTGTTTAATTTCTCTTAAGAGTGTCTTGCAATTTTCAGGGTATAGGTCTTTCACTTCCTTGGTTAGGTTTATTCCTTGGTATTTTATTCTTTTTGATGCTATTGTGAATGGAATTGTATTCCTGATTTCTATTTCTATTAGTTTATTGTTAGTGTATAGGAAAGCCAAAAATTTCTGTGTTAATTTTGTATCCTGCAACTTTGCTGAATTCTTATATTAGCTGTAGTAGTTTTGGAGTGGAGTCTAGGGTTTTTCATGTACAATAACATGTCGTCTCCACATAGTGACAGTTTGATTTCTTCTTTACCAATCTGGATTCTTGTATTTCTTTGTTTTGTCTAATTGCCGTGGCTAGGACCTCCAGTACTATGTTGAATAACACTGGGGAGAGTGGGCATTCCTGTCTTGTTTCCGATCGCAGAGGAAAAGTTTTCAGCCTCTCGCTGTTCAGTATGATGTTAGCTGTGGGTTTATCATATATGGCCTTTATTATGTCGAGGTACTTGCCCTCTATGCCCATTTTGTTGAGAGTTTTTATCATGAATGGAGGTTGAATTTTGACAAACGCTTTTTCAGCATCTATGAAGATAATCATGTGGTTTTTGTCTTTCTTTTTGTTGATGTGGTGGATGATGTTTATGAATTTTCAAATGTACCATCCTTGCATCCCTGGGATGAATCCCACTTGGTCATGGTGTATAATCCTTTCGATGTATTTTCCAATTTGGTTTGCTAAAATTTTGTTGAATATTTTTGCATCTAGGTTTATCAGGGATATTGTTCTGTAAATTTCTTCTTTTTTGGGGCCTTTGCCTGGTTTTGATATTAGGGTGATTTTGGCTTCATAGGATGAGTTTGGGAGTATTCCCTCCTCTTCCATTTTTGGAAAAGTTTAAGGAGAGTGGGTATTATGTCTTCTCTGTATGTCTGATAAAATTCTTAGGTAAATCCATCTGGCCTGGGGGTTTTGTTTTTGGGAAGTTTTTTATTAGTGCTTCAATTTTGTTGCTGGTAATTGGTCTTTTTAGATTTTCTGTTTCTTTCTGGGTCAGTCTTGGAAGGTTGTATTTTTCTAGGAAGTTGTCCAGTTCTCCTAGTTTTTCCAACTTACTGGCATATAGATTTTCATAGTACTCTCTAATAATTCTTTGTATTTCTGTGGGGTCCACCGTGATATTTCCTTTCTCGTTTCTGATTCTGTTGATGTGTGTTGACTCTCTTTTTCTCTTAATAAGTTTGGCTAGAGGCTTATCTATTTTGTTTATTTTCTCAAAGAACCAGCTCTTGGTTTCATTGATTTTTGCTATTGTTTTATTCTTCTCAATTTTATTTATTTCTTCTCTGATCTTTATTATGTCCCTCCATCTGCTGACCTTAAGCCTCATTTGTTCTTCTCTTCCCAATTTTGATAATTTTGATATTAGACTATTCATTTGGGATTGTTCTTCCTTCTTTAAATATGCCTTCACTGCTATATACTTTCCTCTTAAGACTACTTTTGCTGCATCCCACAGAAGTTGGGGCTTTGTGTTGTTGTTGTCATTTGTTTCCATATATTGCTGGATCTCCATTTTAATTTGGTCGTTGATCCATTTATTATTTAGGAGAAAGTTGTTAGGCCTCCATGTGTTTGTTTGCCTTTTTTGCACAATTTATTTCTAGTTTTATACCTTTGTGGTCTGAAATGTTTGGTAGAATTGTTGGTTTTTTTGAGGTAATTCAAATGTTTGAATTTACTGAAGCTCTTTTTGTATTTACTAAGGCTCTTTTTCTGGGCTAGTATGTGGTCTATTCTGGCAATGTCCCATGTGCACTTGAGAAGAATGTGTATCCTGTTGCTTTTGGGTGTATAGTTGTATAGATGTGTGTTAGGTCCATCTGTTCTAGTTTGTTGTTTAGTGTCTCTGTGTCCTTACTTATTTACTGTCTGGTGGATCTGTCCTTTGGAGTGAGAGGTGTGTTAAAGTCTCCCAAAATGAATGCATTGCATTCCATTTCTTCATTAAATTCTGGTAGTATTTGTTTCACATATATTGGTGCTTCTGTATTGGGTCCATATATGTTTATAATGGTTATATCCTCTTGTTGGACCGAGCCCTTTATCATTTTGTAGTGTCCTTCTTTATCTCGTTACTTTCTTTGTTTTGAAGTCTATTTTGTCTGATACTAGGATTGCAACATCTGCTTTTTTCTTCCTGTTGTTTGCATGAAATATACTTTTCCATCCCTTGACTTTTTATCTGTGCATGTCTTTGGGTTTGAGGTGAGTCTCTTGTAAGCAGCATATAGATGGGTCTTGCTTTTTTATCCATTCCAGTTCTCTGTGTCTTTTGATTGGTGCATTCAGTCCATTTACATTTAGGGTGATTATTGAAAGGCATGTACTTATTGACATTGCAGGCTTTAGATTCGTGGTTACCAAAGGTTCAAGGTCAGCTTGTTTACTACCTTACTGTCTAACTTAACTCGCTTATTGAGCTGTTATAAACAGTCTGATGATTATTTCTCTCCCTTCTTATTCCTCCTCCTCCATTCTACGCATGTTTAGTGTTTTATTCTGTGTTCTTTTCTAGGAGTGCTCCCATCTAGAGCAGTCCCTGTAAGATGCCCTATAGAGGTGGTTTGTGGGAGGTAAATTCCCTCAACTTTTGCTTGTCTGGGATTTGTTTGATCCCTCCTTCATATTTAAATGATAATCGTGCTGGATACAGTATCCTTGGTTCAAGGCCCTTCTGTTTCATTGCATTAATTATATCATGCCATTCTCTTCTGGCCTGTAAGGTTTCTGTTGGGAAGTCTGATGATTGCCTGATGGGTTTCCCTTTGTAGGTGACCTTTTTCTCTCTCTCTCGTGCTGCCTTGAATAATCTGTCCTTGTCTTTGATCTTTGCCATTTTAATTATTATGTCTTGCTGTTGTCCTCTTTGGGTCCCTTCTATTGGGAGTTCTGTGTACTTCCGTAGTCTGAGCAACTATTTTCTCCCCCAGTTTTGGGAAGTTCTCAGCAATTATTTCTTCAAAGACACTTTCTATCTCTATTTCTCTCTCTTCTTCTTATGGTACACCTATAATGTGGATATTGTTCCTTTTGGATTGGTCACACAGTTCTCTTAATATTGTTTCATTCCTGGAGATCCTTTTCTCTCTCGCTGCATCAGCTTCTATGTGTTCCTGTTCTCTGGTTTCTATTCCATCAGTGGTCTCTTGCATCTTATCCATTCTGCTTATAAATTCTTCCAGAGATTGTTTCACTTCTGCAATCTCCCTCCGGATGTCATCCCTTAGCTCTTGTATATTTCTCTGCAGCTCCATCAGCATGTTTATGATTTTTATTTTGAGTTATTATTCAGGGAGACTGGTTAGGTCTATGTCCTTCTCAGGGGTTGTGATTTTGGTCTGTATCTAATTCTTCTGCCTTTTCTTGGCAATAGAGGTAGTTTGAAGACCTGGCACAAGTGATGGCTTTGAGAACATCCCTTCTTATTGGTTTGTGGCCTTCCTCTTCTGTGATAACAGGGACCTCTAGCTGCTTGTGCTGGGCAGCTGTTTGCAGATGGGTTTTCTGATTCTTACCTGGCCACTATGGAGTTTAGCTCTGTGACTGCTGTGAGTGTGGCCTGCCTCTGTTAAGCCTTACTTTTGTTAGCTTTGTTATATAAATTTTTAAATCATATGCTATGTGTATGTCTGATATTGTTTAGGAAAAAAGATTCAGAATTAGATGGTTTTCAAATGGAATATAAAAGGTTTGTATGTTATCAGATATTATCCACAGTTCTGTTTCCACTCACAATTAGGAGAAAATATCATTGGTTAGTTGTTTCAGTAAGTGCAGGGTGGAGGAATATTGTTTAACAAAGACCGGTGAAATATAAATATTTAAAAGTTCCTTTTTGTAAACCAAAATTTAAAATACTATTATTAAATCTAAATCATGGACCTTATTACCTTATTTACTTCTTAAATATCCATGACAACTGGTACTACAGTTTAGTCATTAAAATGTTCATATGTGAGCATACTTGAGAAGTAGCAAAAGAGGCCGCTTTCTAAGTGTAGTATTGAAATTCAATATTAGTGTTTTGCTACAAGCCTAGAGACTATTAGTTGCAATGTAACTGGGTTCTTGATAGGATCATGGGTTCTGGTCATGTGGACCAAATAATTTATCGGCATTAATTAGCCAAAGGTTGGTACCATTCTCCCATCGGCCCATAGATGCACTGTATTTTCTATGCTACCAAAAAAGTGTGAATTATTAATCAGTCTCCATCATTAGAAGAAATTAGTACACGTGCCCTACTTAGATGTCCATGGCCAAGTAATTTGAAATGCTTCTTATGTTGCTCCAGTTATGTAACACATGTTCTATCAATATATGTTAATTAAAATTTGTGTTCTCTTTTCAGAGTTCTGAGTTCATATTGAGTTCAACTAAAACTTATTGATGGCTGCTTGGTTTCAAAATACTGTGCTCAGTACTATGGGGTTGCAGAAATGCCCTCAGGGAATCCACAGCCTAGACAGAAAACCACTGGTAGAATTCAAGAGAAAAGAAAGATAGCAACTTGTTTTATTTCAGAAGATCTGAAGTCATAGCCTTTTTAATTAATTAGCTTTTTTATTTAATTTTATTTTTCAGCCTTTGCCAGAGTTGCCTCGTGTTCCAGGACATGTTCTCTCTGGAAGTACATTTTCAGACTGTCTCATGGTGGTGCAGTTCTTATGAAAGTTTGGTAAAGTTTTGGGCTTTGATGTGAATATTGATGTTCCAATTCTGAGTGTTCTTCAAACGGGATTGCTAAATATAGGGGACAGCGTAGGTGAAGTACAAGACTTGCTTGTGAGGCTTCTCTCAGCTGCTGTATGTGATCCATGTCTAATTACAGGATACAAGGTAAAAAAACAAAAATACAAAAATTCATTTTAATTTGTACCCTCAGTGCATTGATAGCTGGCTTTAGCATATTAGCAGAAGAGTGTATACACACTGATCCAATTTTTTCCCCATCTCATAAAGTTAAGTGTAGATTTGCATTCAGTTGCAAATGGTCCACATCTAGGAAAACCTGGTTCATAAAGCCTAGGGAATGTGGATTTTCCCAAATTACTCTTATTTTCCTCTAGCTTTTGGCCAAAAGCAAGCTGACTTAAGGAAAGTGATATTCAGCAAAAGAGAATTTATAAATCATAAAGAATTAAAATTTATGTATGCCTTTTGAAATTATGCTGTGTGCTCTCAATCACTGTGAATAATGGAGGCTAATGGCAGCACCTCTAAGATCAGCATGTTAAGACTCTGTACCTCTCAGTGGATACTCAAGAAATTCAAATTTATCATAATTCCAGCAATGATACACATTTCAGTCAGCTTTGCTGTAGATAATATGGTGGAGAGAGAAGTTCCCAGATGCACCAGTTGCTTGTTATTCCATTTTCCTATTTAGTATACCAGACAATAAAGTCCATGACACTCTAGAGCTGGAAAACACAACAATAGTGCCCCTGGAACTCCCGCAACCACTACTGATAGAACGCCTAGATAAAGCCTTAGAAATCTTGAGATAGTTTCTGTAGTCGAAGAAGGTATGATTTCTACTCATCTGTTTACATACTCTCCTTCCCACCTGTTAACCAAGGGTCTAAAGAAGGAATAGAAAGATGCAAGTACTCAAATACTTGTCTGTTATCTGTTGCCTATTTTTATCTTCACTTCATGTAAAGTGTGAATAAAGCCCTTTTCAGTAATATATAGATAATATAATAACAATATATTAAAATATTAATTATTTTCATGTTCTGTATGGTTAGGATCAATACAGACAAAAATGCCGAACTTTTATAGGCCGTAACAGCTCTTGGAGAACATTTGCTGAATGTTGGTGTGAATGGAGACAATGTTTCTGAGATCTTGCAGATCTTTATGGAAGCCGGTTATGGACAGACTGAGTTCACTGAAAGCCTGAGGACCATGTTCTATTTGCAACCATTTTGTTTACTTAATAAATCTGTTAATTATTCATATAAGGAAACATAAAAATAGTTTTTTCTTACTATAGCACCGGAATGTAGCACCTTTGCAAGAATCCGGAATTTTTCTTTCTTTGACATCTTTCAGTGATAAATAACTACCTGATTTTCCTTCGCAGCCATTAATAGAATTATCCAGCTTTTTATTTTATGTGCTAATAACAATTTAATATTATTAGTTTATTGATGTGTTGTACTTTTTAAAAACTACTTACTCACATTTAATAGTCAAAGTAAAATTTGCACTCTAGTATTTCAAGTTTTGGCGAACAAATCCATATTCAGCTTGTTCTTGCTATTCGTTATTTTACATATTTCAGTTATGTTACTTTTAGCTCTTTACCTTTCTAGGAAAAGGACCAATCCATATATTTCTGAGCCATGCATTTCTACCATTGGTGGACATATTAAGTCTTCTGTACATCTCTTAGCTGTGTTACTGTATTGATATAATTTTTCATTTGTTTTTGCTACTCATTGACATCATTTTTACTTAGCAAGAATGGCAACAGTTTACTCGCCATGTTAACATATTGCATAATAGATTAATTTCTGTCTTCTAATGATTTTTTGCATTAACAGTGAAATTGACAAGAACATTGATTATATGTCAAACTTGAGGAGCGATAAATGGGTGGTAGAAGGTAAACTCCACAAGTAAGTCCTGTTTTATTAAAGTTAGTATACTGTTTCCCATTGTACAAATTCCCCAGTAAAACATAAATTGCAAAGATAGAATTTAAACTTTACTTTGTCTAAGAAATAAAAAAAGGTAAAGCTTAGTTAAGATGAATTAAGAAATTAATAAAACCCAGGGTGAGAGTCTGCAATGGACAAAAGTTGTAATTACAGTCATTGAACATCGTATGCTTCAAAGTTAGAAGAAAGTCAGTTTCCCTTTCTGATCTCACAGTCAAGCAATCACGTTTTCTAGGATTGTTGTTGCTATCAACTTACTGTTGTCATATGTAGAATCTGTTCAGAACTACATCTTTTTAAAATTGCTTTCTAATTAAAGTTTGCTTTCATAGACTCTAAAATACACAAATGTATTCAGAATTAAAACTTAATTAGCTTTCCACCAGGAAATATAATGATGAAATTATTCAATTTCTATGTAAGAAGATATTTCTTTGCATAATTTGAACAGAAATTTATTCATTCTAATAGCATGGGATCAGGAATTATCATTGGCCATTGCTAGAGTTATTTTTTCAGCTTTCTAAGTTTTATTTTTTTAAATATATCTAATTCCAAAGAGATTCCTAATAATTCTTAAAAGTCAATATATTCTGTAATTTCTGGAAACATATTTCTTAAATTTCCTTAATTCTAATTTTATTGCCTTTGACTTATTACTCACCCATAAGGCATTTTTGCTTAAAACTCGCATTATTCTCTCTAAAAAGTATGAAGAGAAGCTTTTCTTGTGCATAATAATTTTGTTACATTTAAAGGCTCAGAATCATTCATGCTAAGAAAGCAGGCAAGAGAGACACTTCAGGTGGCATCAATCTTGAAGAAGAGCAGCACTTGTCGGCCACCCCCACATCAGGATGCAAGCGAAGAAGGGCAGGGACAATGATGCTGACAGTGACGAGGAGGAGGAGGAAGACAAGGAAGACAAAAAAGGAAAGAAAATCGATGTCTGTGAAGATGAAGTAATCAAGATTAGGTACTTAACGAAGAAAACATACTGAAAACAACAGAATTTGGGGGTCAGGTGGATTTCGGTTTTAAATTCATTTTGAACGCCTACTTGCCTCCGTTTCTTCATCTGAAAACTGAATATTTATAACAATCACCTCGTAAAGTTTTTTGTGATGGTTTAATAATTGCCCACACGTGGGATGGACTTACACTGAATAAACAAAGTCAACTTTTTCTTTTTATAGAACATATTGAGAGTTCTACAAAGAACCATGCAGTTTCTTAATTTCATATATCCTCTTTCATTCTGGTAAAATACTAGCTTACATGTGTACAATACTTCATGCCTTGAAAGTATTGTCACATTTAGTGAAACTGATGTATTTCTCAAGCATCAGTTTATTATGTGCTTAGCTCTGGGCACTTTTGATCAAAGATGAGTAAAGTACTGAAAGTCCTCTCTCAACTTACAGTCTCACTGAGGAATATTTGCCATAAGAAAATGTAATGTACTACATGTCAACTGCTTTGCTGGTGGTATTTACTCTGTGCTAAGCAGGCAGAAAGGAAGGGCATTGAACCTTTATGAGGAATAGGTCCTCATGAAGGCTTTCTGGGCCCATTGGCTGAGGCTAAAAGGTGGGCTGAATGTTAACCTGGGGAAGAACCCGTAGAAAATTGCTCAGGCAGAAAGAACAGCATAAACGGACGTAGAAATCTGAAAGCACGATGCGCTTTAAGTGACTGACAAGTGCTTCATTGTTATTAGAGAGCCTCCTATCAACAACTATGAACTAGTATTTATACTTTTTTGGTAAGAGGAAGCCATTGCTTCCGCTTTGTAAGTAACAAAATGACAGAGTCACACTTGCTTTTATTAGTGGCTTACTATGGCAGCTCCATGGAAAATAGAAATAGATTTGGGGTAGGGAAAGATCAGATGTGGAAAGATCAGTCAGGAGATGTTGCAAGAGTTTAGTGAGTTGTAGGGTCCAAAATGATCCCGATGGTAGTTGGGAAGAAGGAGGAAAATATTTCAGTAAATACTTAGGAAGATGAATGAATAGTATTTGAACTGGTAGGTTGATGGAAGGGTAGGATTGATTCCCAACCATCTGGTTTGGGAGGCTGCATGGTATTCTTGCCATGAACTGAGTGAGAGAAATCAGGAGGAACAGAGTAAATAGATGATAGAGGAGGAGGTGAGTGCAGAACAGATAATGGAAGACAAGAAATAATGGTCGGTTTATTTTGGACATGTTAAGTTTGAGGTGCCTATGCAGCAGTTCTGCAGTAAGTTGGATATAAGAATCTCAAGCCTAAAGATGAGTTCAGTCATGAAAATCTAGATCTGAAAGTTATTCACACAGACAATAGTTTAAAATCATGAGGTGGGTGATTTTTGTACAGGTGGACTGGTTTAGGGAACAGAGTAGTAGACTGAAGTTGGAACCTCAGGGGATGTCAATATTTAAGAGGACACCATAGGGCTCCTTGTTGAAGAAGGAGCAGTTGTAGAGGTAGGAGAGGTCTGTAATGGGTCAAGGATCTCTGAGGCCATCACCAGAGTCAGTGACTCACTAGGAAGGCTCACACAGCAGAATCAGTGAGAGAAAAGGCATGTGAGCCACGGCCCAGAGGAAACCAGACCCACAATGTTAAGTCTTTTCCAAGTAGAGTCACACAGGATGGGCTTAAGTCCCCTAGGAATGAATTATGACAGGTATAAAATTCCCAGGAGAAAAACAGGTGTTCAGTATACACCCCATTGTTAGCACAGTTGGGTTCCAGTGAGCCAATCTTACCAGCGTGGGAGGAAACCATCTGAAATACAAGTTCCCAGACACCAGCCAGGGACTAGCCTTGTACGCAGGCCTTTCAAAGGAGAGCAGTCAGACCTGAAATGTCAACTCTTTCCTACACACGTAGTAGTAGCAAAAATCAAGAAAACTGAACATTTCAAAAAGTAGGGAGTGATAAACAATGTTAATGCAGCAGGAGTCTAGTGTCTGTTGGATCAGGCAAGGCAGAGGTCACTGGGGACCAGTGGCAGCACAGTTGTTAGACGGGTCTGAGCAGGAGCTGGGCAGTGATGGATCAAGAGCGATAGAAGGTGAGGTGAGGATGACTTCTGTAAGCATTTTGCCTCAGAGGAAAAGGTGGTTCCTAAAGGGGAACAGATACCAAGGAATAATCAGATGTGAAAGACTAAATTTGATTTCAGGTTGAAGGGAAAGGGTCAGTAACAGAGGGGGGTTGAAGAGATAAAGAAAATACTGACCACCTGTTTTTCTCCTGGGAATTTTACACTTGTCATTTATACCCCAAATCTATTTCTATTTTCCATGGAGCTGCCATAGTGAGCCACTAAAAAAAGCAAGTGAGACTCAATCAATGGGGCAAGGTAGATAAACACTACTAAAATTTGTTACTAATTATTTGAACATAATTAATGTTTCTTAAACCACATGTATCATTTAAAGTGACTTTTTATGAGTAGTGAATTATATAGTTAGATTATAGGGTTTCATTGATCAAAATCCTGGCAAATGTATATGTTATTAATGTTAGAAAACAGTTTCAAAACTTTTTAAGGTAATTATTTTAGGACCTAATAAGTCAAAATAACATTTATTTTAAGTGATTTTAGAGTTATTTGTTATGATGAAGAACTGGTAGCCACTTATCAATTGCCTAAAAAATGTTAACTATTTAATGAGCCCAATGATAAGATAGATACATTATTCCTCAAAAGTATGTTAGATTCTTGATTAAAGTTTAGAAACAGTGTCAGGAATTAAAACTCCCTAGAAGATTAATTTCAGGGATCCTTTCTGTTGAGACCCATGTGCTCACTTTCAGTTAGAAGGTCCTGCCCTTGACTAAGTCATCCCCCTTTGTCTCAAAGATGATTCCCTCTTCTACACACTCCTCGTTCCTTCAGCACATGGACTCTGTATATCTAAACCTTAGAATTGTGTTGAAACCTATGTGGGCGTTAACTTCACAAGTTGGCCTGGTAACAGGTTATGTGGATGATTGAATTTTGAAACATAGGGACATACAATGGCCTCTCTTTTGGTAAGGAAATCATGGAGAACCACAGCAGGGACAAGTTCTTTGTGCCTAGTCTCCTTGCCTTTCTCTCTGAACTGTCAAATTCTACACATCTCTTAAAATTATAAGGATTATTAGCCAAAACTCCTTTGCTTTAAACAAACCTTAGACACTTTACTTCCTTTTCAGCTTAAGGAGAGTCTTAGAAACAGCAGTAAGTTTATTTGACTGATACATAGTTACTTTGATGTCTTTTGCAAGTATGTTTTATTACTGTTGCATGAATTGTATTTTTGTATAAGCGTATTATCAAACATTTGCCCTGTGAGTCAAAAGATCACTTTAGAATCATACAGACATGTAATTATGTAATTATCCATTTGAGGGTCATTGGGCCTGTTCTCTTTTAAGGTTTCTTTCCTGAAGTAGAAATTGTGTTACTGTTAGCACAAGTAATATGCCTAAATGCCTCTGTAACTTGCTCTCCTGAATTGGATGTGAAGTAGATAAATGATAGATAATACTAAATCTCATGAGGCTTTCTTTTCATTTCCTTTTGTTGGGGAGATAACTATACTTATCCAGAAATATCTGCTCATGAGTGGTTGGTGGCAGTGTGGCTTTTTAAAAATGCTTCTAGAAAATGAACACCTGAAACAAATTTTACTTTTTTAAACCTAAGAGGTACCTGCATTTTCTAGGTACAATTTTCAGAAAGAGGGAAAGTAACCAGTTTGCATACTGTGTGCCTGGAAGTTTGCTGGTTACTTTCAGATCTGTTCTTCTTAGCCCTCACAAATACCCCCATGTTACAGGAAATGTTATTATCAATTTACAGATAAGGAAATAGTCTTAGAAGAGTTACGTAGTTTGCCCATAGAAGTAGCGTGGCTAAGATACAAAGAAAATACATGTACCTTTTACTTCATGCTTTCCCTCTAAAACATATAATTTGGTGGTTGTTTTCCTATATTCATTTTCTAGAATGAAAGATTTCATGTAATCACTAGTAAAATACCACTTAAGAAATTAGTAATATATATTGTAGGGATTATTTTTCTTCTAAAAGCTCAATGTGTTCAAAATATAACATCTTCTTTGCCCTAAAAATGACTCCTTCAGTGAATGGTACCAGGATTTTTGCAGTCTCCCAGATTTAAACTCTTAACGTAATTTACTACTTCCTTTGTCTCCCTCACCCCTCTGTGCCTCATACCCATGAGTTGTCATGACTTAACATTTCTAATTAGGTAATAATCTCTTATATCAATTTGTTTTTCTCCATTCTATTTCTTTTACATATGTAAGTCCCACATTTTCCCTCCCTCTTGAATCACTGCAGTGGAATACTAACCAGATTTGACAATTTCAATCCTTTCCCTGCTCCAGGCCATCTTAGAACTATTGCCGTAATATCTTTGTAAGCATAGTTCTCTTGTTTAACCTCCCTCAAAAGATCATGTTATTGACCATGGTCAAGCATTTATAGCTCTAGATCGTTTAACCCTGAACTCATCCTTGCCTCATCTCCTGTCTTACCTCTTCACGTACCTTTCATGTCAAGATACATCAGACTCTTTCTGGAATGCCCTGCCCTCTTTTCTCTGATTGATCGAATCCAAACCAGTCTTTGGTTGCTAATTAAGACACAACTTCTTCCATGTAGCCTCTCTTGGTAAAGATTCCCACAAAAGTAATCTCACATTCTCCTGAACTCCATGACTCTTAATCTCTACCTCTTTTGGGGTCCCTATGGCTTCCTCTGTGTAGTGGTTTTTATTTTCTTAGTGTGATGTGCATGTGTCTCCCTACCAGATGATTAATTTACAAAGAACCAAGAGATGAGGCTTACTCATTTCCAAAGCGCCCATCCTAGTGCTTTGCATATAGGAGGCCTTCATTAAATATTCACCGATTGATTGAATAAATCTTAAAACCAGTAAATGATACTGTAGTTTGTCATGTATAGGATGAAGGTGACCAAGCAGCAAGTGTTGAAGTGCTAGAAAAACAGATTGAAAAGCTGAGTAAAGTAAGCACTTTACAGATTATAGCTTACATCATTTTGCAATGTTTTAAAAATCCACCTTGTATGGGATTCCTTTTTTATGACTGCTAAATAAAAGCAAGCTTCTTGTAAGTAATTATAATGGGGAGCTCCCGAAACATTCTCACAATTGGACCGTAAAAGTTTCTTGCCAATGTTAAAGGCCTCCCTCTTAAGACATGGAACTAACTTAATCAAGAGCTATATTCTTTAGCTCTTTATTTAAATACAAAATATCAGTAAATGCATGGTTTTATTTCTTGGAATTCATTACTTTTAAAATACAGTCGGATTTCATGGTAATAGTTTCAGCATCCTGTTTTATTTTACATTAGTGTATTTGTAGGCTTTATTTGCACTGGACCTATAAACTATATATGTATGTACTTCTCATGTAAAATGAAATTTCATTAGCATTAGTGAAGTATTTCAGTATTAGTATTATGAGATATCTGTATTTTATGTCATTATTAGATACATCACACAGTTATTCCAAAATTCAGTCATATGCTGCCTAAGGTTTGTAGCATGTCTGGTATGACCCTCAGCTCCTCAAGGAAGGGCATCAAGTGAACTGGTGGCAACACAGGTGAGGTCCCAAGGGAGCCCAGGTGTGGGGATGCTCACACCGGGGGCGGCTTACATAGCATGGTCAGGGGTGTTGCCAGCAGATCAAGAAGAAAGAGTGAATGCTAAATGGAAAAAGCCATGAATTCAGGCTCTGCTAGTGATAGGGTCACAATTTCCCATCACGTTCCTGAAAACTGAAGAGAATTAGCCTCCAAGGCTGTTGGATGGTGGGGGCCTGGCACCTGATGCCAACTCATCTTGAGGAGAAGGAGAGTGAGGCCAAATGAGCACAAGGGAGGGCTGAGCGCCTCTCAGCCTGGACTCGAGTGATGGTTGAGAATGTGCTGCAAGCCCGTAGCAGCCAAGCCATCGTGCAGCAGAAGCTGGGTTCTTATGTGGCCCTGCCAGCAGCGTGGTGGAAGGCACACACTGGGCTGAGCCCAGCCCTTATCTCGGCCCCAGAGTACCGACATGCTGGGAAAGGCCAAGGTGCCAGAATCAGGGCTGCCCACCAGAACTTCTGTGCCAGGTTGGCACCAGGCCACTGGGTGCTGCACTTCCTGGTGGCTGTCCTGCTCCCACTGCCACAAGGATCGGGACCCTTCAGGAAAGGGGCTCACGGTGCAAAGCAGGGTCCAGGAGGAGACAGGTGTGCAGAGCGCAGGAGCTGCCAGGCTACCCAGAAAAGTGTGGCAGAGCTGGGACCAGAGAGGGTGGGCCACATGGCCAGGGCACCCAGGGACTCACAGGAGTTCAGCAGTTAGACACAGGAGAGCAAAGTGTGGATGCCAACAGAAGGTGGGACGCTGGAGCCCAAGGGAGTTTTCTAAGAGTGAATGGAAGGAAGATGGGGAGTTCTGGAGAGCCAGCATTGGCAGAACCCCTGGAACATACCCGGGTGCAGCCGCGTGGGGAGGAAACTGCCATGGAGGCCCGAGGGGTGCGCTTCCTGCCTGGAAGGTCCCACGTGGCAAGCACAGGGGTGGGAAGGACCAGAGCATTTGTCCCCCGACATCCCACATGTGGGACATGAGAGCACCCTAGATGCCTGAGAGATTCATGGAGGCATCGAGTTGGAAGTCCGTGCTTGGCAGAAGGAGGCTGGGTGGCTGAGAGGAAGTGCCTGGTGGGGACCACACCTCCTTCAAACAGGCAGTGTTGAATGTCCCACTTGGGAGGTGCCACTTCTTCACACAGCTCCCAGGAGGTTCCCCACCAGAGCCAAGGTGATGGCGAAGCAGCAGGCGTGGGAAGAGCCCAGGCCCACCTGGAGGGCAGGAGGCTCCTGGAGACATGCGGACAGTGCCAGTGAGGAAGTTCTTCTTCGGGAGATCTGGGGTCAAGTCAGGACTGGGTAACCAAGTCAGGCGCCCTGGTTGTACAGGCCCGCGAGGGTCACAAGCACACATGGCTCAGCTGAGAAGAGGCTGTGGGAACCCAGACACTGGGGTGTGAGCAATCACGACACAGCTCAATGGCCAATGGAGTGGATGCCAGCAGATGTCAGAAAACATCTGAATCATGGGAAAACCAAGAGCAGCGATCACATAAGCTGCTGGGCCCCAGGGAGCACCAGCCAGGGACAGAGCAGCCGGGGAGCAGGAAGGGGGACACAGGCCTGGCCAGCTGCGGGCTTCTGGCTCTGCAGTCCTGCCCATTAGAACTCAGGCATTGGCTGAGACCCCTGGCCAATAGCTGGCGGCTTGTGGACGCAGGATAGCTCCTGCCGCCCCATCATTTCCCGCCTTTCTGTCTGTGTGTGCCCTGGGTGCCTTAGGGGCTCTCCTCAACTCCCGTTTAGGGGCTAATGTCTGTCACAGTTGACACTTTGCGCTTACTCTACATCCTCCCTTCTCTCCAGCCCTAGCAGATGGAGGGTCCCACGTGGCAAGCACAGAGGTGGGAATACTAACTCTACCCTAACCTATCTGTACCCATAACTTAAATCCTAACCCATACCGTAACCCGTATCCTATCCCATACCCTAACCCCTAATCATAAACCCTAACCCATAACCGAATCCTAAGCCTAACCCGTAACTGTACCCTGACCTATAACCTGTACCCTAACTTTAACCTCATCCCTAACCCTAACCCATATCCCAACCCGTATCCTAACGCATATCCTAACCCTATCCCTAACCCGTACCCTAACCTAACCCTAACCCTAACACCTTCCCATATCCTAACCCATTCCCATACCCTAATCCTAACCCGTTCCCACAACCTAACCCTAACCTGTTCTTGTACCCTATCCTTAGTTCTCACTCTTTCTCTTCCTATTGTCTGATTTCAAACAAACCCCCTGTAACAAAACCTACACTTCCCTGTGTTCTAATCCTCCATCTCTTAAATGTTAGGCATTGTTTTAATCCTAAATAGCTAAATTATGAAATCCCAAAGCCCTGAACCCTTAAATTCAAACATGTTTTCTTTGTATACATTAGCAATCAATAATCACAAAAGGAATTTTTAAATTCTCTACTATATAATGTCAACATTACTAAAATACTTGGGAACAGACTTAATTAAAGTACAAGTATTATACACTGAAAATTTAAAAACATTGATAATAGGAAAAATAAAGAAAAGCTAAATAAATGTAAGGTCCTGCCGTGGTGATGGCAGACTTAATATCTCTAAGATGACAATGGCACAAATGCAACCTACAGCCTCAATGTGGTTCCTGTGAAAATTCCCAAAACCTTTTGGGAAGAAATGCACCACTGATCCTGCCACATATGAAATTGCAAGGGATCTGAATGAGCCCTTGAAAAGAATCCTGAAAAAGAAAATCAAAGCTGGAGACACAGGCTTCCCCAAATCAAATCTTAGTACAAAGTTAACATTGAATGAAACACTGTGATACTGTCATAAAGATACACAGTTGACCCTTGGACTATAGGCATGTGAACTCCACAGGTCCACTTAAATCATTTTTCCCCCACAAATATATTGGAAAAATGTTAAGTCAACAATTTCAAACATTACTTGTTCTATAGCTTACATTTCTGTGAGAATACAGCACATAATATGTGTAATGTACAAAATATTGTTAATTGAGTGTTTACATTATTGGTAAGGCCTCCAGTCAAAATAGGCGATCAGTTTGAGGATAACAAAGTTTTGGTGGAGTCAGATGTTTTATGTATATTGGGACTCTGTTGGGTGTCAGCACCACTAACCCCCATGTTGTTCAAGGGTTGACTGTATATACAGATCAACGTATCTGATGGAAAGCCCAGAAATGGCCCTAACCACCAATGGCCAGTTGATTTCTGACAAGGGTGGTCAACATTAAATTATGGAGAAAAAGTGTCTTTCCAGGAAATGGTGTTTGGCAAACAGCTGTCCACATGCAGAAGAATGAAAATGAACCCTAACTCATATCACATTCGAAGATTAACTCAAAATATGTAAGGGCTTATGTGTAATAGGTAAAACATGGGGATAAATGTTCATGACCTTGGATTTAGCTATGGTTTCTCACATCTGAAACCAAAGTATAAGCAACAAGAGGAAGAATAAGTTAATGTTCTTCAAATTAAAATCTTTTCTGCATCAAAAGATACCAAGAAGTGAAAAGACAGTCACAGAAAAGAAAATATCTGCACATTGTACATCTGACAAGAGCCTCTTATCCAGAATGCACCACGAACTTGTACAGTGCAACAAGACAACATCCCAATTTCGTAAATGGATGAGAGACTCCAAGACATACAAACGCTCAACAAGCACATGGAAATGTGTCACACAGAATTCCCTGAACACACATGGGAATGGCTATAATCAGGAAAACTGAAAATCACATGTTGCCAAGGATGCAGAGGAATTGGAGCCCCTAACCTTTGATTGTGGAAATGTAAAACATGCAGCCTGTGTAAAACAGCTTGGTGTTTCCTCATAAAGATAAAATACAATTACCTAATTGTGGTTATACACCCACTCCTATATAATATCACAAAGAAATGACAATGATGTTGAAACAGAAACTGGCCCACGAGTTCTTGGCATCATTGTTCACCACAGCAAAAAGTCAGGGACAACTTAAATGCCCATCAAAGGGTGAATGGATGGCTAAAACCGGGTTGATCCATAAACTGTATTTTTCTGCCATATAAAGAAACAAAGGAAAATGGTCCACAGCCTCATTGAAAACAGTGTAGGGAGGGGAGAGGGCGTCTCCAGAAACTTGAACACACAGTTAATGTATGAGCAGCAATTCCACTTCCAGGTCTCTGCCCAAACCACATGAAAGCAGGGACTTAGATAATTGGACACCCATGTTCACAACTGCGTGACTCACAACGGTTAAAAGGTGGAGAAGACCCACGTATCCACAGACAAATGGATGAACAAAGTGTGGTCTCCACACAGTGGAGTAAACAAGGGAGTCCTGGCACCTGCTGCATGGATGGACCCTAAAGCCATTTTGCTCAGTGAAATGCACCAGTCACAGAAGGACGAATATTATGTGATCCCACTTATGTGAGATCTGGCAGAGCCCAACTGAGCTCAAGTCTCTGGAACAGTTCCAGAAAAAGGAAATGGGATCAGAATGGAAAGACATTTGAGGGGCGGAAGATGGCGGCGTGAGTAGAGCAGCGGAAATCTCCTCCCAAAACAACATATATCTATGAAAATATAACAAAGACAACCCTTCCTAGAATAAAGACCAGAGGACACAGGACAATATCCAGACCACATCCGCACCTGAGAGAACCCAGCGCCTCGTGAAGGGGGTAAGATACAAGCCCCGGCCCCGCGGGAGCCGAGCGCCCCTCCCTCCAGCTCCCTGCGGGAGAAGAGCAGGCAGAGCGGGAGGGAGACGGAGCCCAGGACTGCCGAACACCCAGCCCCAGCCATCCGGGCCAGAGCGCAGGGCGCTCGATACTAGGAAAACAGGGCAGCAAGAACAGTGAGCGGGCACTGGAGGCTGGGCATCAGAGGACATAAGAAAAGCGCGTGACCATTTTTTTTTTTTTTTGCTTTTTTGCTGTTTTGTTTTGGCGAGCGCTTTTTGGACGTCTTAAAGGGATAGGGACCCCAATACTAGTGAAAGAGGGCAAAAAGACTGGTGAGCAGAGGCCTGAGGCTGGCACCGGAGAATAAAGAAAAACGAACGACCCCTTTTTTTGTTTTTTTAATTAAAAACTTTTTTTTTTAATTAAAAATTTTTTTTTTTTTTTTGGGGTCGTTGTTTTGTTTTGGCGGGTGCTTTTTGGAAGTCTTAAAGGGGCAGGGCGGGTCACTTAATCCAGAGGTAGGGAATCCGGGATCTCTGGGCAGCCTAACCCCTGGGCTGCAGGGAGCAGGGAGGCCCCTTACGGAGATAAATAGCCTCCCAGCAGCTCCTGCTCCAACGCGACTCCACCATTTTGGAGTAGCTGCCCGAGCCAGGCCACGCCCACAGCAACAGCGGAGATTAACTCCATAGCAGCCGGGCAGGAAGCAGAAACCCTGTCTGCGCGCAGCTGCGCAGCACAAGCCACTAGAGGCCGCTGTTCTCCCAGGAGAGGAGGGCCACAAACCAACAAGAAAGGAAGTCCTTCCAGCCGTCACTCGTCCCAGTTCTGCAGACTATTCCTATCACCATGAAAAGGCAAAGCTACAGGCAGACAAAGATCACAGAGACAACACCAGAGAAGGAGACAGACCTAACCAGTCTTCCTGACAAATAATTCAAAATAAGAATCATAAACATGCTGACAGAGATGCAGAGAAATACGCAAGAGAAATGGGATGAAGTCCGGAAGGAGATCACAGATGCCAGAAAGGAGACTGCAGAAATGAAACAAACTCTGGAAGGGTTTATAAGCAGAATGGATAGAATGCAAGAGGCCATTGATGGAATTGAAATCAGAGAACAGGAACGCATAGAAGCTGACATAGAGAGAGACAAAAGGATCTCCAGGAATGAAACAATATTAAGAGAACTGTGTGACCAATCCAAAAGGAACAATATCTGTATTATAGGGGTCCCAGAAGAAGAAGAGAGAGGAAAAGAGATGGAAAGTATCTTAGAAGAAATAATTGCTGAAAACTTCCCCACACTGGGGGAGGAAGTAATCGAACAGACCACGGAAATACACAGAACCCCCAACAGAAAGGATCCAAGAAGGGCAACACCAAGACACATAATAATTAAAATGGCAAAGATCAAGGACAAGGAAAGAGTGTTAAAGGCAGCTAGAGAGAAAAACGTCAACTATAAAGGGAAACCCATCAGGCTAACATCAGATTTCTCAACAGAAACCCTACAGGCCAGAAGAGAATGGCATGACATATTTAATACAATGAAACAGAAGGGCCTTGAACCAAGGATACTGTATCCAGCACGACTATCATTCAAATATGACGGTGGGATTAAACAATTCCCAGACAAACAAAAGCTGAGGGAATTTGCTTTCCACAAACCACCTCTACAGAACATCTTACAGGGACTGCTCTAGATGGGAGCACTCCTAGAAAGAGTAACACCTGACATATGAAGCACAAAACACCCAACATATGAAGAATCGAGGAGGAGGAACAAGAAGGGAGAGAGGAAAAGAATCTCCAGACAGTGTATATAACAGCTCAATAAGCGAGCTAAGTTAGGCAGTAACATACTAAAGAGGCTAACATTGAACCTTTGGTAACCACGAATTTAAAGCCTGCAATGGCAATAAGTACATATCTTTCAATAGTCACCCTAAATGTTAATGGGTTGAATGCACCAATCAAAAGACACAGAGTAACAGAATGGATAAAAAAGCAAGACCCATTTATATGCTGCTTACAAGAAACTCACCTCAAACCCAAAGACATGTACAGACTAAAAGTCAAGGGATGGAAAAACATATTTCAAGCAAACAACAGTGAGAAGAAAGCAGGGGTTGCAGTACTAATATCAGACAAAATAGACTTCAAAACAAAGAAAGTAACAAGAGATAAAGAAGGACACTACATAATGATAAAGGGCTCAGTCAAACAAGAGGATATAACCATTCTAAATATATATGCACCCAACACAGGAGCACCAGCATATGTGAAACAAATACTAACAGAACTAAAGGGGGATATAGACTGCAATGCATTCATTCTAGGAGATTTCAACACACCACACACCCCAAAGGATAGATCCACTGGGCAGAAAATAAGTAAGGACACGGAAGCACTGAACAACACAGTAGAGCAGATGGACCTAATAGACATCTATAGAACTCTACATTCAAAAGCAGCGGGATATACATTCTTCTCAAGTGCACATGGAACATTCTCCAGAATAGACCACATACTAGGCCACAAAAAGAGCCTCAGAAAATTCCAAAAGATTGAAATCCTACCAACCAACTTTTAAGACCACAAAGGCATAAAACTAGAAATAAACTGTACAAAGAAAGCAAAGAGGCTCACAAACACATGGAGGCTTAACAACACGCTCCTAAATAATCAATGGATCAATGACCAAATCAAAATGGAGATCCAGCAATATATGGAAACAAATGACAACAACAACACTAAGCCCCAACTTCTGTGGGACACAACAAAAGCAGTCTTAAGAGAAAAGTATATAGCAATCCAAGCATATTTAAAAAAGGAAGAGCAATCCCAAATGAAGGGTCTAATGCCACAATTATCGAAATTGGAAAAAGAAGAACAGATGAGGCCTATGGTCAGCAGAAGGAGGGACATAATAAAGATCAGAGAAGAAATAAATAAAATTGAGAAGAATAAAACAATAGCAAAAATCAATGAAACCAAGAGCTGGTTCTTCAAGAAAACAAACAAAATAGATAAGCCTCTAGCCAGACTTATTAAGAAGAAAAGAGAGTCAACACAAATCAAAAGTATCAGAAACGAGAAAGGAAAAATCACGACGGACCCCACGGAAATGCAAAGAATTATTGGAGAACACTATGAAAACCTATATACTAACAAGCTGGGAAACCTAGGAGAAATGGACAACTTCCTAGAAAAATATAACCTTCCAAGATTGACCCAAGAAGAAACAGAAAATCTAAACAGACCAATTACCAGCAACGAAATTGAAGCGGTAATCAAAAAACTACCAAAGAACAAAACCCCCAGGCCAGATGGATTTACCTCGGAATTTTATCAGACATACAGGGAAGACATAATACCCATTCTCCTTAAAGTTTTCCAAAAAATAGAGGAGGAGGGGATACTCCCAAACTCATTCTATGAAGCTAACATCACCCTAATACCAAAACCTGGCAAAGACCCCACCAAAAAAGAAAACTACAGACCAATATCCCTGATGAACGTAGATGCAAAAATACTCAACAAAATATTAGCAAACCGAATTCAAAAATACATCAAAAGGATCATACACCATGACCAAGTGGGATTCATCCCAGGGATGCAAGGATGGTACAACATTCGAAAGTCCATCAACATCATCCACCACATCAACAAAAAGAAAGACAAAAACCACATGATCATCTCCATAGATGCTGAAAAAGCATTTGACAAAGTTCAACATCCATTCATGTTAAAAACTCTCAGCAAAATGGGAATAGAGGGCAAGTACCTCAACATAATAAAGGCCATCTATGATAAACCCACAGCCAACATTATATTGAACAGCGAGAAGCTGAAAGCATTTCCTCTGAGATCGGGAACTAGACAGGGATGCCCACTCTCTCCACTGTTATTTAACATAGTACTGGAGGTCCTAGCCACGGCAATCAGACAAAATAAAGAAATACAAGGAATCCGGATTGGTAAAGAAGAAGTTAAACTGCCACTATTTGCAGATGACATGATACTGTACATAAAAAACCCTAAAGACTCCACCCCCAAAACTACTAGAACTGATATCGGAATACAGCAAAGTTGCAGGATACAAAATCAACACACAGAAATCTGTGGCTTTCCTATATACTAACAATGAACCAACAGAAAGAGAAATCAGGAAAACAACTCCCTTCACAATTGCATCAAAAAAAATAAAATACCTAGGAATAAACCTAACCAAAGAAGTGAAAGACTTATACTCTGAAAACTACAAGTCACTCTTAAGAGAAATTAAAGGGGACACTAACAGATGGAAACTCATCCCATGCTCGTGGCTAGGAAGAATTAATATCGTCAAAATGGCCATCCTGACCAAAGCAATATACAGATTGGATGCAATCCCTATGAAACTACCAGCAACATTCTTCAATGAACTGGAACAAATAATTCAAAAATTCATATGGTAACACCAAAGACCCCGAATAGCCAAAGCAATCCTGAGAAAGAAGAATAAAGTAGGGGGGATCTCACTCCCCAACTTCAAGCTCTACTATAAAGCCATAGTAATCAAGACAATTTGGTACTGGCACAAGAGCAGAGCCACAGACCAATGGAACAGACTAGAGAATCCAGACATTAACCCAGACATATATGGTCAATTAATATTTGATAAAGAAGCCATGGACATAAAATGGCGAAATGACAGTCTCTTCAACAGGTGGTGCTGGCAAAACTGGACAGCTATATGTAGGAGAATGAAACTGGACCATTGTCTAACCCCATATACAAAAGTAAACTCAAAATGGATCAAAGACCTGAATGTAAGCCATGAAACCATTAAACTCTTGGAAGAAAACATAGGCAAAAACCTCTTAGACATAAACATGAGTGACCTCTTCTTGAGCACATCTCCCTGGGCAAGGAAAACAACAGCAAAAATGAGTAAGTGGGACTATATTAAGCTGAAAAGCTTCTGTACAGCAAAAGACACCATCAATAGAACAAGAAGGATCCCTACAGTATGGGAGAATATATTTGAAAATGACACATCCGATATAGGCTTGACATCCAGAATATATAAAGAGATCACACGCCTCAACAAACAAAAAACAAATAACCCAATTAAAAAATGGGCAGAGGAACTGAACAGACAGTTCTCCAAAAAAGAAATACAGATGGCCAACAGACACATGAAAAGATGCTCCACATCGCTAATTATCAGAGAAATGCAAATTAAAACTACAATGAGGTATCACCTCACACCAGTAAGGATGGCTGCCATCCAAAAGACAAACAACAACAAATGTTGGCGAAGCTGTGGAGAAAGGGGTACCCTCCTACACTGCTGGTGGGAATGTAAGTTAGTTCAACCATTGTGGAAAGCAGTATGGAGGTACATCAAAATGCTCAAAACAGACTTACCATTTGACGCAGGAATTCCACTCCTAGGAATTTACCCTAAGAACGCAGCAATCAAGTTTGAGAAAGACAGATGCACCCCTATGTTTATTGCAGCACTATTTACAATAGCCAAGAATTAGAAGCAACCTAAATGTCCATCAATAGATGAATGGATAAAGAAGAGGTGGTACATATACACAATGGAATACTACTCAGCCATAAGAAAAGGGCAAATCCAATCATTTGCAGCAACATGGATGGAGCTGGAGGGTATTATGCTCAGTGAAACAAGCCAAGGGGAGAAAGAGAAATATCAAATGATTTCACTTATCTGTGGAATATAAGAACAAAGGAAAAACTGAAGGAACAAAACAGCAGCAGAATCACAGAACTCAAGAATGGACTAACAGGTACCAAAGGGAAAGGGACTGGTGAGGATGGGTGGGTAGGGAGGGATAAGGGGGGGAGAAGTAGGCGGGTATTAAGATTAACATGCATGGGGGGGTAGGAGAAAAGGGAGGGCTGTACAACACAGAGAAGGCAAGTAGTGATTCTACAACATTTTGCTATGCTGATGGACAGTGACTGTAAAGGGGTTTATAGGGGAGACCTGGTATAGGGGAGAGCCTAGTAAACATAACATTCGTCATGTAAGTGTAGATTAGTGATACCAAAAACAAAGCAAAAAAAAAAAAGGGCAGTTCCTGAGTGGTAACCTTCAACGAGTTCTACACAAGGGTATAAAGGGCATATAAAAGTGTAGGCAAAGGGTCTGTTTGTGTTTATTCAGAGGATTAAAGCCTAATTGGGCTACCCCGAAAATGAACTAAGATAAGATATGAAAAAGAACTTCCAACATCTGCACTCTCTGGAAGACTCATGCCAGAAGATGATCATCAAAAAACCCCAACAAAGATCCACGCACTGCTACAGCTGTAGATGCACTCATCCCACCAGTTCCTGGACTTGCCATGGGAATGAGGAAGGAGATATCTAAGCTGGCCTGTGCATACAGTAAAACAACAAATTTGACTGGATCTATACTGTTGGAACTCAACCAAGAATTAGGAGAAGTGCAAATTGTAGCGCTCCAAAATCTTACAACTACAGACTATTTACTGTTAAAAGAACATAAGGGAGGTGAACAGTCCCCAGGAATGGGTTGTTTTAATTTGTCTGATTTCTCTCAGACTGTTCAAGTTCAGTTGGAAAATATCCACCATGTCATAGATAAGTTTTCACAAATGAATAGGGTGCCTAACTGGTTCTCTTGGTTTCACTGGAGATGGCTGGTAATTACAGATTTGCTTTGGTTATGTAACTATACTCCTATTATGTTAATGTGTGTGCGCAATTTAAGTAGTAGCTTAAAACCTATACATGCTGAAGTACTCTACAAGAAGATATGTCAAAGAAATAATCAATCTTCCCATGTTTTCTTCCGCCTGCTACTTCTATAGCTTTTCTTCTTCCTTCCTAATTACAACCCTTAAATAGAATTCCTGCCTCATATCAAATTTACCGAGTATCATAATTCTTCCAAGTGGTAAAGATACCTCAAGACAAATGCTGGGCATAGAAGCCACAGGGCATAAATATGCAAAGAAGTAAAAAGCTAACCTTTTCAAACAATAAGGCTTCCCTCTCACTTACCAACTTCACATTTACCTGTATGGCCCCGGAAGATGACTGGTTAGCCAGAGACGAGTAAGATTCCTCAAGGGAGGAACAACCTAAGACAGGCACAGTTGCAGGGGTCCATCTGGTGAGAAATTGGGGATCAACAGAGGTGAGGCTTAGAACCTCACCCCCCCTGTTCTGAGAGAAATCTTCTGCATACGTGGATGTTTTATTGCCCTGGTCTAGCTTGGATTAACACATAGTCTACAGGCACACACCTGATCATCTACATTTGCTCTCCTACAACACTAAACTATGTTTTCTACCTTTATCTTGTATCTAAATACCACTTCAGCATTTTATTAAAAATAATAATAATAAAGAGAGAAATGTGGTATCCACATATAAATCAAGTATAAAAACCAAATGAGTATTCATATTTGAACTGACTGTTTAGAGTTCATAATGCATGAGCAAAACCGAAAGTTTCTGTGATGACTGCTCTTGTACTGTTCACTATGTAACTTATTCATTATGTAAGAATTTGTTCTACATGTAAGAACTTGTTTGTTATGCCTCAGAAGATTGGAGACTGACGAAAATTAGGCTTGGGGTGGATTAATGATTGTGCATTGAGCATTGACTCCCCTATACAGAATTTTATTGTCATTAACAACCATTTGATCAATAAATATGAGAGATGCCCTCACAAAAAAAAAAAAAAGGACAGACTTCCAATGGTAAAATAAATAAGTAACCAGGATGTAATGTATAACATAAGGAATATAGTCAAGATATTGTAACAGCTTGGTAGGGTGATAGCTGGAACCTAGAATTATGTATATAAATGTTTTACCACTGTGTTGTACACTTTAAACTAATGTAATGTAATACTGTGCGTCAACTACCCTTCAATAAAAAATAATTATTTAAAAAAAAAAAAGAATGGAAAGACATTTGCACACAGCTGGGGTAGGTGGGAACAGCTGTGCGGGGTCTGTGCACTGGATTATCATGTGGAGACCCTAATACTTCCCTCATTTAGGGTCAGGTGGTGGCTTACTGGAAACTTGTCCCTATTTGGGGTAGAGGCCAAGAGCATTTTGTGTGAAGTGGTGGGTGTGGTAAAGTGGGATTCTGGAGAATTCAGTGTAAAGACTGTACTGACACTGAAAGTTTTCTATATGCTTTAAATTGCTGTAAAGTAAATTACTTTTTAGAACAACCATGTCAGTCCTGCACCAGAAGAGCAGAGCAGGCATTACACCCGGTCACAGAGGCCAAGCCCTCCCCATTCAGTTCACCCAAAGTGGAGCGCTACTCAGCCTGCAGGGGTCACTACAAGGCCCGTGGTAAAATTCCCTTGCAGACACTGGGCTTGGTTGTTGGGACGACCTGGAGTGGCACAGTGGGATTTTTTAATTCCAATTTCCACACCGCTCCACCAAAAACCTATTACAGCTAAAAATAAAATCAAGAATCTTGCAGGATACAAAATCAATATACAGAAGTTGTTTGCTTCTGTTCACCAATAACCAACCATCAGAAAGAGAGATTAAGAAAACAATGCCCTTTACAACTGCATCATAAAGAATAAAGTACTTCAGGACAAGCCTAACCAGTGATTCAGGAGGCTTGAGGCCTGAGTTCTGAAAACTGAGGACACTGCAGACCTGGATGGGAGAGTTAGGTTATTACAAGTCCCCTTCACCCACAGCAACCTGCACACTCCGTCGGAACCCCCACCGAAATTCCACCGCACTTCACACAGAAGCAAATACCCAACAGGCTGAATGGAACCGCACGGGACCCCATCCCCACAGCCATCCTGAGAAAGCAGAGCCCGGGCATCATGCCTTGACCTCCCACTTCACTGTGGACCTGTAGCAACCGAGACCCAGTGAGGCGCCAAGCAGAAGCAGGTGTGGAAACAGGACACCAGGTGCCCTTCATCCCCCAACCTGCTCGGCACCAAGAACTGGCTCAACGAGGCCCCGGGCGCAGGCCGTGGGTGGGGGCCGCCCTCAGGAAGCTGGGCTGTGTGCCATGCTGTGCCCGGGGAGCCTCCCAGGCGGACCCCACCTCGAGGAACCTTCCCAGGAAACTGCCCCATGTGCTGGGCACACAGCAAGGGCTGCAGCCCGGGTAAGCGGACCGCTTAAGCAGCCAAGTCCCCTCCGTCCCCTTTCCCATCTCAGAGCCTTGTTAGGAAGGATGCCTGCAGCCCGGAGGGCATCCCGCAGGTGCGGCCAATCCACCCGATCTACGGGGCCCGAGGTGCGCAACGCGGAGACACGGGCTCCCGGGGACGCGCTGGATGTGCACATCCGCCCCGGCCCAGTCTCAGCCTGCACCCCGAACTCGCCCTGAGTCACACCCGCCGCACCCCGAACTCACTCGCTCCCGCCTCAGCCCAGACTCCGCAAAGACGGTTCTCATCGCAGGCCTTTCTCCCCTGGCCCCTGAAGAGGTGCGTTCGGCAGGCGGTGCACGGAGAACCTCTCCTTACCTTTCCCTACCGCAGCTCCTCAGAAAACAGAGCTGTCGCTGCAGACGCTGCCCGCGGTGTCACGGAGCTGCAGGGGAGCCGGAGCAATTCCAGCATCAGTCAGAGCTGGGAGAAAAGTCCTGCGAACTCACTGCGCATGCGCCCCGCTGGTTCACAAAGAGGGCAGAGGCGCCACCTGCGGGCCGCAGTGAGCGGTGCAGGACCGCAGCTCAGGGAAGGTGGTGTCCTCTTGTGACTAAACTGATGAACCACAAATCTTTGGAAATTCAAGCCGCAATAGGCACAAATTTCCTGTGTCTTCTCCACTTTGTTTGAGAGTGAAAGGAATGAAATGAAGTAGACACAGGCCTTACACCAAAATTAACTCAAAATTCCCCATAGGCATGTTCCTTAGAAAACTAAAAATAGAAATACCATTTGACCTAGGAATTCCACTCTTAGGAATTTAACCAAAGAATATAATTTCTCAGATTCAAAATGACATATGCACCCCTCTATTTGTTGCAACACTATTTACAATAGCCAAGATATAGAAGCAACCTAAATATCCATCAGTAGATAAATGGATAAGAAAGATGTGGTACATACACACAATAGAATACTACTCAGCCATAAGAAAAAACACATCCAACCACTTGAAACAACATGGATGGAGCTGGAAGATATTATGCTCAGTGAAATAAGCCAAGTGGAGAAAGACAAATACCAAATGATTTCCCTCATTTGTGGAGTATAACAGCACAGTAAAACTGAAGGACGGAAACAGAAACAGACTCACAGACTCCAAGAGGGGAATAGCGGTTAACCAAACGGGAGGTTGGGGGAGGGCAGGTAGGGAGGAAGGGAGAAGGGGATTGAGGGGTATTATGATTGGCACACATGGTGTGGGGGATCACACGGAAGACAGTGTAGAAGAGAGAAAACAAGTAGTGACTCTGTGGCATCTTACTACACTGATGGACAGTGACTGCAATGGGTTACGGAGGGGACTCGATAATATGGGTGAATGTAGTAACTGCAGTGTTTTTTCATGTAAAACCTTCATAAGAGTGTATATCAGTAATACCTTAATTAAAATTTTTTTCTAATGGTACACTCATAAAAAAATTCTCCATAGGCAAATTTTTTATTCGAAATTAGAAAATTCATAGGTAAAAGCAAAATCTACACAACTTTACTGCAGACTTTCACCACCCAACACCAAAGGCTTATCCACAAAAGAAAAATAATCACATGGGCTTAACAGAATTATAATTTCTACTCTAAAAGACCTTGTTCAGAGAACCCAAACACAAGACACAAACTGAAAGAAAATATTTTCAAAATACATATTTGATACAGGATTTGTACTCAAGATATACAAAAATCCATTTAAAAATGAGCCATAACAAATATTTTACAATTAAAAAAAGTCTCACCTTAACATCCAAGAATTACATCGCCAGTATTTAAACTGCTTTGAAAAACAATGCCCCAAAAAAGCCACCATGCAATTTTATGCAATACCTCTATTCATAAAGGCTAAAAACTTCAAGAAACCAGGATGTGTTTCAATAGATGAATGCCTTGGCAAATTGGGGTACATCCATTACATTTCACTACAACTTGGACAGTGAAATGTACAGTGATTTGCCCAGTGAATTTGGTGCCTTGATCACTGGAGGTTACCGGTCTTGTGTGAGAAATGGTTTCTAACAGCTTCTTTGGGATTACGAAGGCATCGGCCTTGGGCCAGCAGAAGGCTTCATTCTTCCCTGTGGGGTTGGAATGCATCACCCTCCCAGTACACCACATGGATATGTTCGCCAACCTGGAAGCTCTCCAAATTCCATATTTTGAGACACAGGTATGGTGTATTATTGACTCCATTTTTATCCCCTCCCCTTTCTCTGGAGAATGGAGGGGTGACACTGAAAATCCCAAGCTTCTCATCATGGCTTGGGCTTTCTGCCTGTCAGACAACCAAGCAGAACCCACCCAGAACCACCTACTTAGAACAAAAGATGCCACTATTACTCAGGAAATCCCCAGAGCTTTAGGAACCCAGTGTCAGGAACGAGGCCCAGACCAATATGCATGTTTTCTATTGTACTCCCGTGTTCATGGTGGCACATCCCAGGGAGAGGGTTGGGAATTCGTGTTTCCACTATTCCCAGGAGAAGGAGCATATAAAACAGAAACTAAGTTGAGTTATACAAAATATATAATGTATAATGTGTGACCCCAAGATGTACAGACTGAGATTCCAACTAAAAGGCCAATGTGGCCATAGTGACAAGTATCAGTTTCCAGGGCTATGTGAGGGTCTGACAGGCAGTTTCTCTAACTGTCCATTTGCAGCTCTGGGTGAGGAGTGAAGGACCCCCCAGGGTGATGGAAAGAGCCCTGTGATCAGAGGAGAAGCCCCTCTTCTTTAAAATTCCATATTAAATAATGTGAACATTAATAAAATACTAAGAATAGACTTAAGGTGCAAATCTTGTACATTGAAAATAATAAAACATTGATAATTTTAAAACTAAAAAAGAGCTAAATACATGTAAAGTCTACTCATGGTGATGGAAATACTTAAATACTGTTAAAGTGGCAATGACTCAAATGCACCCTACAGAGTCAACATGATTTCTTTGAAAATTCACACAGGCTTTAATGTACCAGCTGATCCTGACACATGGAATATCAAGGGACCCCAAAGAGGCCTTGAAAACAATCTTGAAAAAGAAAATCAAAGCTGCAGGCTCATGGCCCCCAAGATCAAATCTTAGTACAAAGTAACAGTACATAAAACACTGTGCCACTGGCATAAACATACACAGTTGGCCCTTGGACAGCAGGGGTGTGAACTGCCAAGGTCCACTTGAGTGGATTTTTTTCCACAAATATATAGAAAAAGTGTTTAAAGACTTAAGACAATTTGAAACATTTGCTTTTTTCTAGCTTAGCTTACTGTTAGAATACAGCACAAAATATATGTATAATGTACAAAATATGTCTTAATTGAGAGTCTATATTATTGGTAAGGTTTCCAGTCAAAATAGGCAAACAGTTTTAGGATAATACTTTAGTTATGGGGGAGTCAGATGTTTCATGTGGATTCTGACTCTGTGGGATGTGAGCTACACAAACCCCCATGTTGTTCAAAGGTCAACTGCATGTATAGATCAGCAGAACTGAGAGGAAAGCCCAGAAATGACCACAACCATCTACAGTCATTTAATTTCTGACAAGGGTGGACAACATTAAATTAGGGAAAGAATGGTCTTTTCAGCAAATGGTGCTGGGCAAATGGCTGTCCCTGTGCAGAGAAATGAAACTGGACCCTTAATACATACCACATATAAAAATGAACTCAAGATAAAGCGCTTACATGTAATAGGTAAAATTATAGACTCTAGAAGTAAACATGAGGAGAAACCTTCATGATGTTGGATTTAGCCATGGTTTCTCAGATATGACACCAAAGGGCAAGCAACAAAAGAAGCATAAATTAAAGTTCTCCCAAATTAAAAACTTTTCTGCATCAAAAGTCACCAACCATAATGTGAAAAACAGTCACAGGACAGAAGAAAATATCTGCACATTGTACATCTTACAAGAGCCTGTTATCCAGAAAACACCACAAACTCGTACAGGGCAACAAGACAACAACCCAAATTTTAAAGTGGACAAAAGACTCCAGCTAAGACACACAGACCTTCAACAAGCACGTGACCAGGCATCACACAGCATTAGTCATAATGGAAATGCAAATTAGATCACAGGGGCCACCCACTGCAAGCACACGGCAATGGCCATACTCAGGAAAATTCAAAACCACATGCTGTCAAGGATGTAGAGGAATTGGAGCCCCTAACCTTTCCTTGTGGAAATATAAAACATGCAGCCTGTGTACAACAGCTTGCCATTTCCTTATAATATATAATGCAATTACCTAATTGTGGGTTAACACCCACTCCTAGATACATACCCCCCAAAATGAAAACGTTGTTCAAACAGAAACTGGCCCATGAGTTCTTGGCAGCACCGCTCACCACAGCAAAAAGGCATAAACAACCCTAATGCCCATCAAGGGGTAAACAGATGAACAAAACAGGGTTGACCCACAAACTGCATTATTCTGACAAATACAGAAATAAAGAAAATGGTCCAAAGCTGCTTTGAAAACTGTGTGTGTGTGTGTGTGTGTGTGTGTGTGTGTGTGTGTGTGTGTGTGCAGGGCATCCCCAGAAACTAGAGTATAGAATTAACATATGATTAGCGATTCCATTTCAGGGCATTTGCCCAAGTGACACGAAAGCAGGGACTTAGATATTTGCATATCCATATTCACAGCTACATTACTCAAAACAGGCAAAAGGTGGAGACCCGGGTGTCCACAGACACATGAAAAAAGTGTGTTTTCCTCACAGTGGAGTAAACAAGGAGTCCTAAGACCTGCTACACAGATGGACCCTAAAGTCGTTATGCTCAGTGAAATGCCCCCCTCAAAGAAGGACAAATATTATGTGATCCCACTTGTCCAAGGTCCCAGAGAGCCCAACTGAGGTAAAATCTCAGGAACAGTTCCAGAAAAACGAAACTGCATCAGGATAGAAATATGTGTGCACACAGCTGCTGTGGGTGGTGACCGCTACCGTGGGTCTGTGCATTGGATCACCACGTGGAGGCCCTAATACTCCCTGGGATCATGTCCCTGTTTGGGGTAGATGCTCCAGCATTTTGTGTGAAGTGGCAACTGCGGTAAAGTGAGATGCTGGGGAATTCAGTAAAATGAGAATTTGTACTGACACTGCAAGTTTTCTGTATGTTTGAAATTTCGGGAAAGTAAATTACTTTGCCAAACAACCATGAGAAAAGCAGAGCAGACATCACACTCCGTCAACAGAGGCCAAGGCCTCCCCATCCAGTTCAACTGATGGGGGCGCTACTCACCTTGCAGGGGTCCAGGGGGTCACTAGCAGTCACGTGGGAGAATCCCCTGTAGCCACTGGGGCTTGGGCGTTGGGACAACCTGCGGTACTAACAGTGAGATTTTAGAATTCCAATTTCCCACACCACTCCACCAAAGACCTTTTAAAACTAAAAATAAACTTGTAAGGTACAAAGGTTGGTTGCTTGTATTCACTAATAACTGAAAGGAAAGGAGCGAAACACAGCAGCAATTCACCGAAGAATTCCACTTTATTAGGGAAAGGTGCTGGGTTATATAGGAAGGGGCATGAGCTGATTGAGGTGTCACTTCTACGGGGCTGGTGGCTATTGGCTACGTGCTGGGATTGGGAGGGGGTCAAGGGGTGATTGGGCTTCAGGTGGCGCCGGCAGGAACCGAGGACCCCAAAGAGAAGCAGGAAGTTCGCCATCTTATGGGTGGGGGTCCTTCATTCCCCCCTTTCGCCACTATGGGGTTGTGGACGTTGCTTTCTGTCTGACGGCTTCCTGCTGAACAGGGGCGGAGAAGGGAGTGAGGGCTTGAGGACTGGGCGGAAATAGTTGATAGGACTCCCCACAGTAAGGACGAGTAGATGTGGACTTCTTCAGGTTGGAAATCAATGAAGGTTCCTTGTAACCATAGGTTGAGGACTTGTTGATTCTAATGGTGTCAAGAGGATACCGGTGACAGAAGCCAGGCATCTGCGGCCATTGTTTCCAGGAACAGTTTCCAGTGGAGAGAGGGGTCCATGTCAGCGTGTGGTGAGGAGGTTACGTGAGGGTGAGGGATCTTCTGTGGCTAAAAGCTGGTAGTTCCTGAGTAAAAGCTGGTTGAAAGTTTGATTAGAGATTTTACCGACTTGGGATTTGATAAACTTTACTATACAAGGTAAGAAGAGACAGGCGAGAAGAATGATTATTATAGGGCCTGCAATGGGCCACAGCCAGGTGAGGAAGGGGTTTGTTAGTATTGAAGAGAATGGGTTGGAGGAGTAATACTGTGGGTACTGGGAGTTACCCATGTAGTGAATGGCACAAGACCAGTAGGGACATCTCTGTAGGTGTCTGGCCATCGCCTGCAACAGGCTTGTTTTTGGTCATAGAGGAAGCAGAGGTAGGGAGAATAAAGGTAGCTGTTAGTGAACACTTCGGTGGAGGGAGGAAAGTGGAGGTATAAAGGCTCGGAGCAGCCTTTCAGAGGGCAGTCTGATGTGGCAATGAGGACAGTAATTTTTGTTTGATGCTGTGTGTAAGTCTGTCTTTGAATCGCCATACAAAGGAGGCTGGGGTGGCGGGGAAGACAATAGGAATGAGGAAAAAAAGCGAGAGAGAGCGAGGGAGCAGTAAAGGAGGAAAAAGTCATGATTCGGGTATGGATGGCAAAGGGGGTGAACGGGATTTTGGAGAAAAGAGGACAGTAAGGTCAGGAGTCTGGAGGGAGGGAGAGTCTGTAAACTTTTGTAGGTTAAGAGATCCTTTAGGTGATGGGACAGAATGGTAAGGGGCACCCCGAATGACAGTTTATGAGCTTCCTTCTGCAAGAGCTGTCCAGCGGCTAATGCCCGTAGGCAGGGGGCCCATCCCCGAACTGTGGAGTCTAATTGCTTGGAAAGATGAGCTACTGGGGCAAAGGATGGGCCATAATATTGGCTTAGGACTCCTAGAGCTTGACTGGACCTCTCATGAATGTATAATTACAAGGGCTTTAACAAATCAGGAAGATGGAGAGCTGGGGCTTCCACAAGGGCTTCACGGAGCTTAATGAAGGAGTGTTGGGGTGAGGATAATGGTTCTCCAGGGGCGCCTTTGCTGAGGTCATATAGGGGTCTTGCCAACAGGGAGAAGTTAGGGATCCACGCTCTAAAATACTCAGCCAGGCCTAGAAAGGAAAGGATTTCTGTCTTGGTTTTTGGAACGGGCATGTCAGAGAGGAGCTGTTTTCTGTCTAAGGTAATGGACTTTCTTTGTTGAGATAGAAGAAATCCCAGGTAAGTGACAGAAGGGGAAGAGATTTGAGCTTTGACAGGGGATACCCGGTAACCTCTGGAAGCTAGAAGGTTAAGTAGGGAGGCAGTGTCAAGTTGAGACTGTTCGTACGAGGGGCTGCAGAGTAGAAGATCATCCACGTATTGTAATAAGGTGGACTCGGAATCCTTGTGGCAAAACTGTCCAAGTGAGTTGTTCAGAATGTCTTGTGTATGGGTCCGTCCAGGTAATGGCAAAAAAATCTTGGGAGGAGGGTTCCAGAGGGATAGAAAAAAATGTGTCTTTGAGATCTAGGACTGAGAAGTGGGAGGCTGAGGGAGGGATCTGCGATAAAAGGGTGTATGGATTTGGGACTAAGGGATGGATAGGGACGATGGCCATGTTAATGAGGCGAAGGTCTTGGACGAGGTGGAAAGATACGTTGGTTTTTTTAACAGCTAATATGGGTGTATTAAACGGGGAGTGAGTGGGTCTGAGGTAATTTTTGTTTAAAAGATCTTGAATGACGGGTTGGAGGCCTATGAGGGCTGAAGTGGTTAGGGGGTATTGGGCCTGACAGATATACAGAGAGGGGTTACGTAATTTGATAGAGACAGGAGGACATAGAGCTACGGCGGGGCTTGTAATGTCCCAAACTTTGGGATTTACAGGGTGTATGAGGGTGGAACTGGAGCTTTCATTGGGTAGAGGGGGGTCATCGGCTATGAGGGCTATCAGAAAGGGAGTACTGGGGGCTGTGGGAGTGGATATGGTTATGGAAACATGGAGGAGAGAAAGGATGTCCCATCCTAGTAAAGGGATGGGACACTGGGGCATAACTAGGAAGGAGTGGGAGAAAGGTTTGGGATTGTCTTGGATTGTGCATAAAAGGGGGGTTTTTAATGGGAAAATCTGTTTACCTCCTACCCCGACTATAGGAGTAATGGCAGGAGTGGTAGGGCCCCGGTATTCTCGCAAGACTGAGAAGGTGGCTCTTGTATCTAGGAGGAAGGAGATGGGGCGACCGTCTACTATTAAAGTAACCCTGGGCTCCTGTTTGATGATGGAAATGGTCGGGCGAGAAGCCCCCGGGCCCCATCAATCTTCTTCTGCCAGCCCCACTACGGAGGGCTTAGGATGGTGGTTGTTCGTCCAGCCTCCCCTTCGTGTGGCTGGGCAATCAGACCCCCAGTGGCCCTTTTTGTGGCATCTGGGGCATGGGGTGGTAGCCCTTGACTAATGTTCTTCTTGTCCACAGTTGAAACAAGCTCCTGTGGGGGGCTTGTTTGCAGAGGAGTGCCCAGGTTGTGGTTTTATCAGCTGGGCCAACATTTGGAAATTGGCCTGATCAGCCTGTTTACGGTGTTCTTTCTCCTCCTCCCAGTTATGGAAGACTTTAAAGGCCACTGTTAGGATCTCAGTCTGTGGGGTAGCCGGGCCCTGTTCTAACTTTTTGAGTTTAGCTTTAATGTCGGGGTAGCTTTGAGCTAGGAAGTATGTCATAAGGACATGTCTCCTGTCAGGCGTTTCTGGGTCCGGCTGGTATACTGTAATACGGCTTGAGTGGGTCTGTCTAAGAACTTGGAGGGAGCTTTTGAAAATTGACTACTTTACAAGCTGCCTTTTTCATACCTGCTTTTAAGCAGGAGGCAAAAATAACTCAAGAGCGGAGACCCACGGCGGTGTTATAATCCCAGTGTGGGTCTTGTTCAGGGACAGCGGTGGGGCCAGGGGGATAGGTGGGGTCAGTCCTGTGGGTTTCTTTGGCGTGCATTTGGGCAAAGTCCCAAACTCATCTGCGCTCTTCAGGAAGGAGGGTATTGGCCAGGAGCATTGAAATGTCATGATGTGTGAGGGTCCATAGAAACTCCTTGATATATGTCGTGGGATCAGTGGAGAAGGAACCTAGGCGTTTCTCCAGTTGGGCTAAATCTCCTAAGGAGAAAGGGCTGTGAATGCACACGATGCTTTCGGATCCTGCTACTTCTCGAAGGGGCGCAATAATTTTGGGAGGCTCTCGGGACCGAGTCTGAGGAGGACTGAAGGGTTCTGGCTCAGTCTGTGGGGAGAAACAGGTGATGGGGGCAAAGACGCGATAATTTTGGGAGGCTTTCGGGACCAAATCTGAGGGGGACTGAAGGGTTCAGGCTCAGTCTGTGGGGGAGAAACAGGTGATGGGGGCAAAGACAGAGGAGGCTCCTGGAAATTAGTTGGAGGGGGGCTGAAAGGCTCAGGCTTGAACTGCAAGGAGGGTGAGGTGGGGGAGGAGATGGTGGTGGAAGAAGGGGGAGGGGCTGCTGTGGGAGAGGAGGGGGAGGCGGTGGCCTCAGTGAAAGAGGTTGGAGGGGTTGTAGGAGGGAGAAGGGAGTGAAAGGGAGGCTTTTGCGGGGGAGACGGCTTGCAGGCTAGGAGAACTTGGGGGGAGGCGGGAGGAGGAGGCGGAAAGCTTCGGTATAGGGAATCTCCTTCCAGTTTTTCAGGCGCTGACAGTAGTTAAAGAGATCGCGAGTGATGTTAGGATCAAGAGTTCCCCCTGCGGGCCATTGGTTGTTATTGTTTAGGGGCTATGTCAGCAGTTGGGAGCAGTATTTACGGGGAGGTTTTGGTTTTATATCAGGCGTCAGGGAGAGGGTGGCTAGATACTTGAGCAGGCATTCAAGAGGCGAACTTTCAGGGAGGGATGAGGAGGCTCCCATGGCTAAAGGACAGGGGAAGACGAACGGAGATCCTCGGACTGGGAGCAGACCGCAAGGAGACAAAGGGCGTCTCCGTTGATTCTTGGTGGTCTGCAGAAACTCATATACGAGTCGGTTTCTTAGGAAGTGTGGGTGATCACCCAGACTTCTCTAGGAAGGCAGACTGCCGGAGTCCGAGGTACCAAGTACTAGGAGTTTTCAGCAGAAGGAATTTTCGGTGGAAGGAACGGAAGGAGGAGGGGGGGAGAAAGGGCACGTTTTCATCCGCAAAGGAGTCAAATCGTTTATGGCTGTTGGAGGAGGGGCCCCGAGGGTCCGCCGCAGCCGTGAAGGCCTAAGGCGGGGAGAGTTCCCTCGTCCCCGAGCGTCAGGGCCTTGCCGGACGATCATGGTCAATGGCGCTGCGATAGCTCGGGGAAGAGCGGCCCGCTCTGGGGGAAAACTTACCCAAAGGCCAAAGAGGAGTGGTAAGTGTGAGGAGCCAGTGCCGGAAAAAGAGGATGAGGGCAAGCTGCTGCTGGTTTCGGGGGAAGACGGGGCCCAGTTGGGGTGTCCCATCTCCCGGGTTTTGGCACCAATGAAAGGAAAGGAGCGACACACAGAAGCAATTCACCGGAGAATTCCGCTTTATTAGGGAAAGGTGCTGGGTTATATAGGAAGGGGCATGGGGTGATTGTGGTGTCACTTCTTTGGGGCTGGTGGCTATTGGCTACGTGCTGGGATTGGGAGGGGGGCGAGGGGTGATCGGGCTTCAGGTGGTGCTGGCGGAAACCGAGAACCCTGAAGAGAAGCAGGAATTTCGCCATCTTATGGGTGGGGGCCCTTCAGCTGCCCCCTCCCAACCTGAAAAATGTGCCTTAGTTTAGCCAATCACACCGCTGTAAATCTAAGCTCTGCCTCCCCCTGCCTTCTTTTAAAACTTGCTGTCTATTTTCACGTGACTTCCCCGGCCTGTGATAGCTGGACTGCAGAACCTCACTCGAGGGCATTCAAATAAATTACCTGGCCCTTTGTTGCCTCTCTTTGCCTGCTTATTTCAGCTGGAGTTTATCTTACAGACACAAGTTTTACAGCTTACACCAAAGCTCACTCAGAATTGTACATTGGCAAATTTTAAATGCAAAATTATAAAATTCTAGATAAAAAATGAAAATCTACATAATCTTGTATTTGCTGATAACTGTTAAGATCCTACACAAAAAGCATGTTCACAGAAGAAAAACAATGTCTTGGCTTTATAAAATTAAAATTTTCTAATCTGAAAGACCTTGTTCAGAGAACCAGAGACAAGACACAAACTGGGAGAAAATATTTGCAAAGTATATATTTGATAAAGGATTTGGGAAATCAGGAGACACAGCACTGCACACCTAGGAGAACTGCCAAACTCCAGAAACATGACAACACCGACCTCTGTGGGGTGAGGAGCACTGGGAGCCTCCTTCACTGCATGGACAGCCCCTTGGAAGAGAGTTTGCCAGTTTCTTTCAACACAAGTCTCATGTTAGGATCCAAGAATCATGCCTCCAGTATTTAGACAACTGCTTTGAGAAAACCACCATGCAATTATACACAGTAGCTCTATTCATAATGGCTAAAAACTTGAAATAAGTAGATAATAAATTCAGAATGAATAGGTAAATTGTGGTACATTCATGTGAAAGGGACCAGAATATGCCACCCTAAAATATGCCTCTTGGGCATAGGATTATTTGGGTCTGATTAATTTTTAAAAACAGCAGACACAGAGGAATCACTAAAAAGTGACTACAAGTTGCCCTTTTGTGAGAAGTCTGCATTAAGAAAGGAAATCTCCACTTGTACAGTGTCTCCCTCTCTGTACCAAGAATACAAGGATGAATAAATCCCTAGAAATCCATGTCAACAGAGGAGGCCTGGACTTAAGCCCTTATTTACTGTGCTTTGCCTGATAACTTCCCTCAACTGGCTGCCTGGAAGAGTTCCTTTTGTTTTTACCTGAAGATCCTATTTCAGGTGATGGCTTGGGCCATTTCCTGGAGTTCACTAGTTTTCCTGGGAATCCCCTGTGTATACAGCCAGTATTAATGTTGTCAAAATTCTAGACTTTTTTCCTACCTTTGATGCTGGGGTTCTTGTTCATGAAGCTGAAGAATGAGCTTCACAAACACTCAAGGTTTGGAGAGTAAGGTATAGGCTTTTATTTAGAAATAAAGTGAGAGACTAGAGCTCCTGGCTCACACCAGGAGGGGACAAGAGAGCCTGCAGTGGTGTGTTGTCTAGTTGGTTTTATAGGCAGCTGAGGATTTTGCAAGAACATGAAAAAACTTAGGGGTGTGGACTTGCATCACCTGCCCTGTCCTCAAGGTGGGCTGGGTCATATACTCTGATTCCTAGGGCTGACAGCAGAGTCACAGGTTATGATGATACCCTTGTAGAACACTCAAACATTCCAGGCCAAGATGCTCCTGGCATTTTGACCTTTAACTGATCTCACTGAAGATGTCTATATCTTTACCCTAGAGAATTAGTGTGACCTTGACTTTGTATAATGCTTAGCACAGACTTTCAATAGGAACTTCTTTGCCCATTGTTACATCGATCTTACTGTAAATATTCCACCGTGCTTTTCCCCCGTAGGCCCTCACCCTAATCTGACTACACCCACCATCCCTGTCTCATTATTAATCTCTCTTTTATTATGGAGGGTCTCAGCCAAGAACCTGAAAAAGTAAAGGAAAAGTTATTTTTCCTCCCCTACACATACAATGCAGTACTATTCAGCCATAGAAAGAAATGAATTGCCAACCCATGCAGACACAGATGAATCTTAAATATGTTTAAAATACAAAAACCAAATGTAAATTTAAATTTCAAATTATTTTTATTTAAAAGAGTCATAAACTGGGAAGAACCCTATCTAGCAAGTAGAGGGGCAATCCATTGAGCTGCAGGAAAGGACAGGTTTATAAAGGCAGAGAGGGAGGGGAAACATAAAAGCAAAGAATGCATTGTTTTAGGCAAGGTCACCCTCCTACAGGGAATAGAAGGGGTCTGTCAGCAGATTTCCTCCAAGGGCTGACCAGGAAACTCCAATATGGCTGGTTAAAGGTTATACTTTGCAAGTGGGGAGGGACTGGGGGCCTGGCAAAACTGCAGTTAGGTTAGGCATTAAGTCTTGGTTCCCTGACATGGAGACTTATCATAAGTGACTTCATTTTGCTCCTGTGACTTTAGAAGCCAGGCTTCTCCTGTTGGAGTGTGAAGTTACAGATAAACAAGGAGAGAAGGTGACAATATCCATGTGATACGGGATGAGGCTGGAGACATCTATATAAACTCATCCTTAGCTAAAGACAGTTCCACATAGAAATCTTTATAATTAGGTATGTATGCATAGATTGGAACTGGTGCGTATATTTTCTTCCATTGTCCACTGAGCACATTTAGCTGCAACATGTAAATTTTTAATACCATTCCCTAAGGTGGCAGGGCTGTTTGAATAAATGGATAACACTAGGACTGAAACAGTAAATAAAGAATAATGAAGTATCACAAAATAGGGAAGTACCCCCCCAAAAAAGGCTGACAAAGACTGAATATGTCAAAGGGGAACCGGAGCCGATGGATGTAGTTCTCCAGAGCCACAGCAGCCATGACCGGAGCAACCAGATGCTAGTGCTGGGCTGTCACCAAAAGCCTAAAACAGTGATCCAGACATTCACATTAGTAAAAATAAGTTATTAAGTGATTTTTACGCATGGGGTTGGACATAGTTATATTGCAGAAGAATTCTGAATAATTGATGTTGGCACTCAGACATCCATCATGGAGGTGTGGCCGACTCCCCTCTTCAGAGGAGGTCTTCCTCCTCAAGAAGACACACAGGATGGACATGGGGGAAAGTACCTTCCCAGTGGGGAGACCCAATGAACACTACCTAAATCAGTGGCCACAGATGTGAACAGCAATAGGTTGCCTTGAGAGCATGTTTAGAAACAAGCTGCATCAACCTGGAAGCCTAGAGGAATTGGGTGGATTTCCTAGTAAAAAAAACACACTAACAGAATGAGCCCTAAAACAAGGAAAATACAAGCACAACATGCAGGGACCTCTTCCCTAACTTCTCCTCTCACTGTTCTGGGGATTCTCTACCCCAGAACAGAGAAGGAACAGGGACAGAGCTGTTTTCAGCCCCTCAGATCTGACCCCATGCACTCCTCAACCACCCCCCAGCCATGCTCCACCCAGGGAGGACGCCAGGCAGAGGTAGTCTCAGGAATTATTGATAATGATGTGTCAGCTGGGACTTTTCTAGTTGCAAGGGACCAGACACACTTGGAGAAGTAAAATAAACTAATTACTTTATAAATGATAGAAATGTTAGTGACTGCAAGAGGCAATTTTAAGATGGTGCCTGAGCCTGCCAGATCCAGGGGCTCTCCCAGTAGGACATGGTCGGTCTCCAGCCCTCCGACCTGAGTGCCTGTGGGGTGGCCCCACTCATGGGCAGTCTCTCTCGCTGCATCTGGGGCCTCCAGCAGCTCCAGGTGGACACCCACTCACCGACCATTCTAAGGCAGTGTTCCTCCTTCCCTCAGGTTCCATGAAAAGTCATGTCGTTCAATGACTTTGGCCTGGCTCCAGTTGCATTTGCATCCTTGACCCCATCAGAACACCCAGAGGATGGAACGTGGGGTTGGATGGGCTGGGATCACACACCCATCTTCAAGGTGGGTGGGACATAGGGTCTGCCTTCTGGAGCTGATTGGAATGGAGGCAGGTGACTGAAAGGAAAGCTGAGGTGCAGATTTGGATATGAGAACAGGTGCCGGGCAGGGAAAGCAGCACACTCCACATCACTGCTGGCCCGGTGCACAGCAGTGAGTCCAAAGCCCAAGGAAGGAGGGAGCTCACGTAGGGTCGGGGGTTGCATCTGCCCATCTGCTGCTCCTGGGGCCCTGCCATGGCCACAAGAAGCTAATCCACTGACAGAAAAAGCAGTATTAATGCTGGTGGTAAATGTAACAGGTATCTCCCTACCCTCTGGGAGACAGTTGCTCTCAGGTCTCTGATTTTCAATGAGTATGAATGTCAAAGGTTTGTTGCAGCTGGAAGGCTGAAGGAACGCAGGGTTGTATGTATGTAACTCCGCTGTATGGCTGTTGTGGTCAGGACCACATTCAATGCTCAGAAAGTTATTACCTCTCATGGCAGACTAAGGCTGTGAGGCAGGAGACACCTGTGTCAGCCACACTGTTGGTAGGAACTGAAACATCCCAAAGGGCTGTCTATACTGCCCATGTAGCTGTTCAATTGCCCAGCATCAGGATCAGCTCAGTAACTGGCCAAGGAGGCTTGACAGGGCCCAGACAGGCCTTAGTAGGAGGACCATGGATGCCCGCCTGGTGGACAGAAGCCAAGGGCTGTCCTGTCTACGTGTGATTGTCTGTGGCTGCCCACCAGAAAGGACAAGGGATCCATCCAGTCCCAAGAGGGCCCTGCCAGCCCTAAAGAAGGCAACATTTGGGAGCTGGCAGGTCACTGCACCCAGGCCTGTATAAATCCACACATGCCTACCAAGGGCCCTGTGTGACAGGCACTCAGGCTGCCCAGGAGTATGGCCATCAACACCCAGCCCAGGTGGGGCAGGAGGAAATGTGATCTCTAGGAACTCCAAAACATGTGATGGCGGTGGACTTGAAAGCACCAGAGTGAATGTTTCATTCTCCTCCTTTCAGAGCCCAGGACTGAGATGGGGGAAGGAGAGAAAACCACCAGTCCAGCCTAACCCTGTCTCATGTGTGACCATGGGCAAGTCCTTTCCATCCTGGAGGCCTCAATAGAGATAGAGGGGCAGGGGAAATGGACTACTTGTGCTTAATGAAAGTTAAACCAAACCCCAATGCCCTAAATCTACACCAAACTCCCTCATCTTAATTATTATTTCCCTAAGTGTTTTATGTATACAATGTCATAATCTACATCTTTTAAATTTGCATATCACTTAATAATTTGTGTATTACTGATTTTACTACTTTTGCCTTTTGTACTTCAAAGTCACTATGTAAGTGATGTGTAGCTACATTTCACTGAGGAAAAACATCTCAATTTAAAAACAATTCCATCTAAAGAAGTCCCTTTAACATATCCTGTAAGGTCAGTCTAGTGGTGATTAATCTTTTAGCCTTGATATCTATGGAAAACTTTTTCCTCTCTCCTTCAATTCTGAATGCTAACATTGCTTGGGAGAATATTCTCGGTTGTAGTTTTTTTTTCCTCTCAGTAATTTGAATATTCCATGCCCCTTCCTTATGGCCTGTAAACTTTCTGCTGAGAAATCTGATAGCCTTATGGAGTTCCCCTTATAGATACTGGTAACTGTCTGCTTTTCTCTTGCTGCTCTTAATATTCTCTCTTTATTGCTGATCTCTGCCATTTTAATTACTATGTGTCTTGGTGTGGACCTCCTTGGGTTCATCTTGTTAAGGATTTTCTGTGCTTCCAGAACCCCTATTATGAGAATATTGTTTGGTTTGGAGGTGTCACAGAGATGTTTTTTTTTTTTACTAAGGTATCATTGATACACACTCTTATGAAAGTTTCACAAGAAAAACAATGTGGTTACTACATTATCCAGTCTGCCCCATACCCCATTGCAGTCACTGTCCATCAGTGTACTAAGATGCCACAGAGTCCCTATTTGTCTTCCCTCAGTGACACTGTCTTCCCCATGACCCCACACACACCATGTGCACCAATCATGATACCCCACAATCCTGTTCTCCCTCCCTCCCCACCTGCCCTCCCCTACCCCTCCACTTCTTGGAGTCTGTGAGTCTGCTGCTATTTTGTTCCTTCAGTTTTGCTTATTGTTATACTCCACAAATGAGGGAAATCATGTGGCATTTGTCTTTCTCTGCCTGACTTATTTCACTGAGCATAATACCCTCCAGCTCCATCAAGATTGTTGCAAATGGTAGCATTTGTTTCTTTCTTATAGTTGAATAGCATTCCATTGTGTATATGTACATCTTCTTTATCCATTCATCTACTGATGGACACTTAGGTTGTTTCCATATCTTGGCTGTTGTAAATAGTGCTGAGATTAAACATAGGGGTGCATATGTCTTTTTGAATCTGGGAAGTTGTTTTCTTTGGGTAAATTCCTAGGAGTGGAATTCCTGGGTCAAATGGTATTTCTATTTTTAGTTTTTTGAGGAACCTGCTTATTGATTTCCACAATGGTTGAACTAGTTTACATTCCCACCAGCAGTGTAGGAGGGTTCCCCTTTGTCCACCTCCTTGCCAGTGTTTTTTGTTCCTAGTCTTTTCTATGTTGGCCATCCTAACTGGTGTGAGGTGATATCCTATTGTGTCACAGAGATTTTTCATGTATTCTCATTTTAGAAATTTTTTTCTCTCTGTTACTCAGCTTGGTCACTCTCCACCACCCTGTCTTCCAGCTCACTGATTCTTTCCTCTGCATCCTCCAGCTTACTTATGGCTTCTATTGTGTTTTCATTTCCTGTTGTATTCTTCAGCTCTGACTGGTTCATTTTTATATTTTCTGTCCCTTTGTTGAAATCCTCCTTGAGATTATCAGTTCTTTTCCCAAGTTCAGTGAGCATCAGTATGACCATTGTTTTGTGTTCTTTGTCAGATAAATTGCTTATCTCCATTTCCTTTAGCACTTTTTGTGATGTTCTGTCTTGTTCTTTTTGCTTGGAACATATTCCTCTGGCTCCTCCTCTGTCTGGTTCCCTGCATTTGTTTCTATGTATTAGATACATTAGCTATAGCTCCTGGTCTTAGAAGTAGCGGTTTTATGTAGTAAGCATCCTGTGGTGCCAGCTAAACATTTTCTACAGATGCGGGAAAACTTTTTGGAGATACAGAACATAATAAAATAATTATATGACAAGAACAAACACAAATATCAGTTAATACAAAATTATTGTAGCTGGCAACACTTAAAATTGGTAATTTGCAGTTTCTTTTAAAGTTGGGCAGCTGCAAGCTGATTCATTGCCCTTTAGCCATTGAGCAGTTTAAGAGGAAACAATACATTTAATAAGTTGCAATCTTAATTTAATTATTTAAAATACAATTATGTACTTTGATTTACTATTTGGACTGCATCAAAATAATATTAAATCTTTATTTAAAAAAATTAACATATTTTAGTTTTCCTCTATGGAAGTGTATATTCCACTTTTGGGGAGAAAAAAAGCACTGATATCATGACCTACGTTCACAGAATGTTTTTTTGCTGGATACATGTCTTGGTTTTACACATAAGATTTTATAATAAGTAAATTATGTGGTCTTCGATTTAAGAATACATAAATGCAGAAACACTATGTGGAAGGAAAATAGAGACACCAAGCTAAAATCCAAAACAAGTCAAAACACAAATAGTTCCACAGCTCTAGAGAATTTAACAAAAAGTAAGTCAACTTTTAAGCCAGTTAACTTTGGCATTTGAATACAAAAAGTTTAGCAGTGTCATCTACGTAGATTGCTGTGAGGGTTTTCAAATTCCCTGTGTATCCTTTATATAAGCATAGTTGGTATTCTGAGTTCTGCGTCCATCTCTGCATTACCCAATCTCACAGAACTCAGATTTATGCATGAGTTATGTCTGCAGTTTTATCTCCACACATGTGTGAAACCACACGGGACCCTGTACAACAGACCAACCCCAAGGAGCTCGGAGTGGAGGCTTCAGTCCTGGCTAGAACCTGGGTTCTGGAGCCATGGAGCAGTGGGGCTGCTGCAGAGCAGACGGCTGCTGGTCTAGGACCAAGGAATCAAGGACCCATGGTGGGGAAAGCACAGTGTTTCCAATGAAGACAGCTGGGAAAACCAGGCCCCACGCACACCTCACACAGAAATCACTAAACCCCGGTCTCCACAGCAAGCCCTTCCTCCCGGGACATCCCAAGGCTGAGCCCCCTCCAACCGGTGCCCAGGAGGCTTCTCCCGGTTTCCACTCACCTTTCCGTGGGTCACTGCGCCTCCCTGGACACAGAAAGACGCGCTCCTGTCCGACCGCGGGGAGCCAGGCGGAGGCCCAAGATGCGCTCTCAGGAGGCAGGTGGGTGAGCGGCCGCCCGAGGGCTCCCTGCACTCCCACAGGCTGGATGTGCTCTTGGCCCAGGGCAGGTGGGGCCACCTCGCCACGGTCAGGCTGAATCTATTAAATTTTGGAAATTCAGACTGAAAGGGAGCCAAATATCCCCACAACTTCTCTATGGTTAAGGACCTGAAGGGGCACCTGTTTTGTCAGCCCAGGATACACCTCTTTGTTAGAGTGATTATTCTACACTGGTTATTATTAGGAAACTGCAAACAGAGGAGAAACTGAAAACCCACTAGAAGTTGGCCTTTTGTATGAGATTTACATGTGCAAGGGAAATCTCCATTTGTAAGGGTGTCTTCCCCTCTGAATCAGGAAGAGGTGAATGACTGAATGTAGAAATCTTAGCACAGGCAAAGACATAAATGTGAATAAAAACCAGATGCCTTTTTATGGTGCTTTGCCTGAAAACCTCCCATAACTGGCCTCCCCCACAGCCAACATCTTTTCTTTTGTTCTTACATGAAGATGTCATTTACGGTGATAGTTTGTGTCTTTTGTGGGACTTACTAAGTTTTACTAGGAGTCTAACATATATGGGTGAAGCATAGGAGCTCAGCTCCTGGCAAGTTCACAGTGGATTCCATGAGCCCAAAACAGGACAAGGCTACCAAGCTTTATTCTCCCGGTGGCCAGTTCAGTGCTGAGATTACACCTCCTGTATCTGCATGCAGCAAGTCTCTGATCCACACTCTGCAATAGAGCACCAGGCAGAGATCCTTATATAGCAGCACAGACATCAATGACGTCCTGCCAACCAGTACAAAAGCCTGCACAAGCTCAGTAGGCAGTCATGAGGTCACAATGCACACACATTTTGAGGAGTCAGGAGAAAGCACATGGCATGCCATGTGGGTGAGTAGGTGACGGTCAGGCGAGCAGCCTGGCCGAGGGAACTCCATTTTCCCTGCAATGATAGAGACACATATTTATTAACTTTCTGTTTGTTTTCTCATGTTAATCTATCTTTTATTACCAGAAAGGTCTCAACCACATACACAGGAGGATAGAGGGAAAATTATCTTTCCTCCCCACTCATGTAATTGAATATTATCCAGCACTAGAAATCATCATCAGCCCATTGAGATACGTGGATGAATCTTATGTGAATATTGCAAAGTAAATTTTAAACTGTAGGACCGCATATCCTTTACACTGTGGGACCCCATTTCCAGAACATTATGGACAAGGCAAAATTACACAGATGGTGAATAGATCATGAGGTGGGGCTTGGAGAATTCCATGGGACACTTTAGTGGATGACACATGCTACTATGCATTTCTCCAAACCCAAAGATTTTTACATTGTAAGAGGAAATAAAAACCAAAGGATGAAAAAAAAAATATGACAAAGAATATAACTACAGTAATGGACAAACCCACAGCCAACATCATACTTAACAGCAAGAAGCTGAAAGCTTTTCCTTTAAGATAGGGAACAAGACAAGGATGCCCACTCTCCCCACTTTCATTCATCATAGTTCTAGAGGTCCTAGCCACAGCATTCAGATAACACAAAGAAATAAAAAGCATCCAGATTGGCAAGGAAGAAGTTAAACTGTCCCTGTTTGCAGATGATACGATATTGTACATAAAAAACCCTAAGAATCCACTCTAAAACTACCAGAACTAACATCTGAATTCAGAAAAGTTGAAGGATACAAAATTTATACTAAGAAATCTGCTGCATTCTTATATACTAATAATGAACTAACAAAAAGAGAAATCAGGAAAACAATTCCATTCACAATTGCATCAACAAGAATAAAATACCTAGGAATAAACCTAACCAAGGAAGTGAAAGAACTATACTCTGAAAACTACAAGACACTCATGAAAGAAATTAAAGAAGATACCAATAAATGTAAACACATCCTGTGCTCATAGATAGGAAGAATTAATATTGTCAAAATGGCCATCCTGCCTAAAGCAATCTACAGATTGAATGAAATCCCTATCAAAATGCCAATGGCATTCTTCAACAAATTAGAGCAAATAGTTCTAAAATTCACATGGAACAACAAAAGACCCCCTGAAAAGCCAAAGTAATCCTGAGAAGGAATAATAAAGCCGGGGGGATTACATTCCCTGACTTTAAGCTCTACTAAAAAGCAACAATAATCAAGACAACTTGGTACTGGCACAACAACAGACCCATAGATCAATGGGAGAGAATAGACAGCCTAGATATAAACCCAAGCATTTATGGTCAATTAATATACATTAAAGGAGTCTCTGCAACAACTGGTGTTGGCAAAACTGGACAGCTACATGTAAGAGAATGAAACCAAATACCACTTGACCCAGGAATTCCACTCCTAGGAATTTACCCAAAGAAAACAAACTATCAGATTCAAAAAGACATATGCACCCCTATGTTTACCATAGCCCTGTGTACAATAGCCAAGATATGGAAGCAACCTAAGTGTCCCTCAGTAGATGAATGGATAAAGATGATGTGGTACATATACACAATGGAATACTATTCAGCCCTAAGAAGGAAAAAATCCTACCATTTGCAACAACATGGATGGAACTACTAGAGGGTATTATGCTCAGTGAAATAAGTCAGGCAGAGAACCAAATGACCACTCATTTGTGGAGTATAACAACAAAGCAAAACTGATGGAACAAAACAGCAGCAGACTCACAGACTCCAAGAAGGGACGAGCGGTGACCAAAGGGGAGGGCGGGGGGAGTGTGGGTGGGGAGGGAGGGAGAAGGAGATTGAGAAGTATTATGATTGGTACACATGTGTGGGGGGTGTCATGGGGAAGACAGTGTAGCACAGAGAAGTAGTGACTCTGTGGCATCTTACTACACCGATGGACACTGACTGTAATGGGGAATGTGGGGGAGGGGACTTGATAATATGTTTGAATGTAGTAACCACATGTTTTTCATGTGAAACCTTCATAAGACTGCATATCAATGTTACCTTAATAAAAAATATATATGAAAAAAAATCAGTGAGTGTTGGGGCAAAACATGCTGACCTAAATAACTTTGCCAATGTAGACTAAAGGCAAACTGTAATGTAAATAAACAGTGGACTCTGTTTAGAAAATTCCTTCTCATGATAAGGAAAAATTCTGATGTCCTAAAATTAAGTGCCATAAGGGCTGAAGAACCAGGGGAAGAGACAAGGGAAGGTACCCATCCAATAGCCAGGGCCATAGCTAGCCAGAAAGTCCATGTGACTGGGTGAAATCATTTCAGCTGTTAGCTAGAAGGTCCTAGAAGCACAGCATTCCTCTTGAGCATGAACAATGTCTGACCATCACCAACAACCAATCCAGGATCCTTCCTTACGGACTATCCACTTATCCCCGGACTTTCTCACTTCACGTTTGCCCACCATCTTCATCTAACACCAGTATAAAGTTAAAGAACTTTCTTTCCCTCAGACCCCTTATGAATGATCCCTGCTTCTTGAGTCTGGCAGACAAGTTGTTTCTGCTCACTGGTCTGGCTGCTGGTGAACCAGAAACTTCCTGTCTCAGAAATGAGTCCCTTTCCTGGCTAACATCTGTCAAGTCTCAATAAACCATTTTATTTCAGACATCTGCTGGTTTCCACTGTTCTTGATTTTTCTTCATGGGGGTATTAGCTAAGAATGCTGGAACCACTATACCTGTAAACTGGAATGGGTCAATCACTGAATTTAATAAATGGCAGCTGATGAGAGCCAGGTTTCTCCATATTGCAGTGCAGTTGCAGATAAGCAAGGACTACGTGACAATATCCATATGATAATGGATCCAGTTGGAGAAATCAGAATAAACTCATCTTTAGCTTAATATGCATACAGAAAGTTCCACATAGAAATCTTTATGCTTAGGAATGTATACATAGGTTGGAGGAGTTGCATATATTTCCCTGCATTCTCCTCTGAGCACATGTAGATTTTTAATACCATTCTCAAATAAAGGGAACCAGGGATCTTTGAAGAAATGGCTGATACTAAAAATGAGACAATAAATAAAGGACTCAGGACACTATTCAAGGATCACAAAGTAAGTAACACCAAGAACGAAGACCAACAAAGATGGAATATGTCAGAGGGAACAGGAGCCAGTGGAAGGAGCTCACTGTGGCCAGGCAGGCATGACCTGAGCACCAAACACCGTGGTGCTGCAGCATCACCAAAAGCCTGGCGCAACTGTCTGGCACACACACCAGTAAAAATAAAATACTATACAGATTGTTTATGAATGGTGTTGAACAGAAATGTCCTATGCAGAAGATTTCCAAATGATGTAGACCCTCAGCGTCCATCATGCAGGTGGATCTAACTCCCGGCTCCTAGCCCAGGCTACACATACTATTCTCTTCCTAAAAAAAGAAACAGAATGGACATAGGAAAAAATAACCTCACAGTGGAGAAACCTGAGACACACTGTGTCAGCTAGTGACCAAAGCTAAGACTGTAAAGAAAATATAATCACTGTACTGGGGACTAGGAAATAACACCTCTAAAGCCTAACTATTGAAGGTTTCATTAACTCTGGGAGTCTCAAAATAAGACTCCTCAGAAACAAGATAAGTGAATAAAGGGTAAGTCCTAATGTGTCATATGATTAGAGTAACCTAATTCCTAAATCTGGGGTAGATGATCAAAACATGATGCTGATTTTGGGAGCATTATTACCAATTTTATTGCATACTGCTTAAATTCATCCAGGATGAACTAGTTTCAGAACTGAAATTACCTTAATATTGAAGAGCCAAACCATTATCTCCCTTTTATAAATCAGATTTATTTATGGAAAATAGATTTTCTCTGGTTGCAAGTACAAAATATGAGGGCACTTGGTTTAATTTTGCATCTCACTTTCAAAGATGATGTGGTCATGTTTCCAGTCTCCTTCTCTTCTTTCTGTGCCTCTTCCCCATCATAACAGATGCTTTCATGCTCATTTCTTTACTTTTCCTATTGGCTTCTTTTCAAATTCAGAAAGTATGTTGCCATGTTGTAAGTCTTACATCCCTCACATAATTTCTTTTTGCCTATTTTTTATTGAAATGTTGAAATACATACCAAATGGTGTCAGGTGTACAACACTGTGATTCAGCAACTATATACTTAGCCCTTACCACTTTACATTATAAGTATTAGTTTTTGTTTGTACTCTCCTCACATTAAATCTCTGAGGTAGGTGCTATGATTAGCACTATTTAACAGATGAGAAACTAAATCAGAGAAAGGTCAAGCAATTTTCCCAAGGTCACCAGCTAGTAACTAGTAGAGCCAGAACTCACACCTAAGCAGTCAGATTTTAGCGTTCCCGCTCTAGACTCAAAATTCTCAAGGGCAGAGACAGTGCCTTATGCATCTTTGCATTCCCAGTGTCTACCAGGGATCCTAGCACATAAATGCAATATAAGTCAAACTAAACTGCATTTGCTGAATTCTGCTAAAAAGTTTAGGGATATCAAAATGACTAAGACATGATTCTTACTCTCAAAGAAGTCTGTGCCCTATTAGGGTTAGGGAGAATTAGTAGAAGATTCCAATAATGGAAAAGAATGAACTAAAAGAAAAGAAATGGAGTTCAGCAGTTTACACTTTGGCAGACTGTATTAGAATGTTGAGGATCCTATTTAAAATCTCATCAGAGTAGCATATACAATCTCCCTGGAACCCATGGTTACATGAAAAACCAAATCCAGTGACTCATGACCAGTGAATTATTGCAATCCAAACTGGAAGATGTCTAGTGACAAACTCTGACATGCTGGCCCAGCCTTTGCCCTATTTACCAGTGTACTATATACCAATCCTGAGCCCACTATGAGCCACACAATTGTAATGAGGGTGGTGATACAAAGAATAATTAATGCAATAAAGATATAGAAGACATGTTGAAATCTGAGGATGGCTCAGATAACTAACATCAGATAATATGATACATGGGAAAATAGGTTATCTGGAACTATGAGCAAAATCAACAAGATGGCATTTTAAACCATCAGAATTACTATTTTTCTTTATAAAAAATCAATTTCCCAAGAAAATGGTAACAATAATTGTACTTTAAAAGACCAATAATTTAGTTGGCATAATCTTACCTGTGGATTGTGGCTGCTAAAAAGAAAACAAGCATAATTTTGGTGTGAATTTGTAAAATAGACTGCCTATATAAAGGAGAAACTGGTTACTGGCCAGTGTTCCACACTGCTTAGACTACACCTAAGCTACTTCATTCACTAGTGGGAACAGTATTTTAAGAGAGACATTGACAAATCAGAATCCATAGAAGCAGAAGAGAGGGTTGAAGGCTAGAAGCATAATCAGCCAGACAGTGAATTTTGGAATGTTTTTTCTGGAGAACTGGAGAAAGAATATAATAACAGATGAGTGTCTGTTTGCAGTATCCTGTGCCAGAGAAAATAACTAAAACTGTGGACAGAAGTCAGAAAGCAGCATCCAGGAGGGAAATATGAGGAACTTTTTCTATGATATGAACAGATATGAACTGTCTCACATAGATTACATGTGAGACATGTACTGAGGCAGGAAGCAGTAAACCAGGGCTTGATGCCATCTGTCAACTTTATAGAGATTCCTTTACTGACATGGGAAGATGGGCTCATATGATGCTCTCTAAGATCCCTTTCATTTAAGATCCTAGGAAAGTCTCTCATCTGAGATGCCACAAAAATTTTGAGATGATTTTCAAAGTTTAGAGAGAATCACACATTCTTCATTTGGAGAAGATCCATCACAGCTAAAACTAAACTTAAAAAATTAAAACTGGACCATGGTAACCCATCCATCAAAAGAGCCAAATAAAGTTTTCTTTAAATAACATTGATCGTCCAGTTTACTTCCATAATAGTACCTTCAACATAGTGGTGCCCACGTGTTCAAAAACCTGACAGACTGAAGCATATTTCAGAAATGCCTGTCTTTTATAATAATAAGCAGCTCTTGTAATTGGCACAGGGCAGTGATTTGCATTTTCTCATGTGCTTCCTGCTGTTTGTAACATGAAAAGCAAGGGATTCATTCTAGCTTTATAATCTATATTTTCTAAGCAAAGTTATTTAATAATGATTTCACCAGTCTTTAATTTGAACTCAATCTAAATTCAGGCATGAGGTTACAGGCATATTGACTTTCATTCAGTCCTGAAGTGATAAAAGGGTAAAAATGCAGAAGTTCCTCATGATCAAGGGAACATGGTATATATCTTGTTTTTCAAGTTCATGGGCTATCTGCTTCAGCAAAATATGTACATGTGATCATGAAGTTTTTTCCCTCACATTTCAAATTACTCTTTTATCACCTCTTTGCTAACTCTCCTCATTCTACATTTTCATTCTAAGTCCATTTTATTCTAAATTAAGAATGTTGTATAACTAATTCTTTCATCACACTCTCATCATCTTTCTCATTCTTTGTTCACGTATGCCCTTTTGCCTTATGAAGTGTTATCTTAACATTTTAAACCCATTCAATGGCAAATACAGAGGACTCAGCATCAGGTGGGCATGTAACATTTTAAAGGTCAAGCAAATAGGAAGGGGACTGAATCGCTCTACCTCACTGAACCTAAAACTGGAGATGGAAAAGATGGGAATTGTATGAAGCCTCTATTATCTTCTCTTTCTCCCTCTTATCTTTTATTCTTTTTCCTGATGGGTGTGCCAGTGGTGGTAGTAGTGGTGTGTATGTGTGTGTGTGCATGTGTGTGTGTCTAGGAAGAAAGAAAAAGGAGAGAGAGGAAAAGGAGAGGAAAGCCAGAGTTCGATACTATTAATAATTGCTAAAATGTATATAGCTATCATTTTACTGAAGCAAAAGCACGTAAGACACATACAGGATTGAAACTGGAGAAGGAGAAGTGGCTCTCTTGGAAAGGGGAACCCGAGCTCATTCACCATTTCCAAGCTCGCAATAATTTTAGTCGACATGTGTTTCTTCAGGGTTACATTTACCACCTACAAGTAATCTTCAGGGGCACACCTGCTGCATTTCCAAGTAGGTAAGGTTTGCTTTTGGCACAGCCCCTCCTACTTCTACCCCATCCTTGGCCTTTCTTTCTCTAACCTGTAGACTCAGCGGAACTCACACGGAATTCTGACTTGCCAAAAACCTTTTGGTACCCCATGCCATCTCTTTCTCTTCTTTCCCATCCCAAAACAAGCCTTATTCCCAAATTGTGCAAGGAGGTAGTTGGCCAGTGATCTGATTAAAATAAGCAGATAGAAATGAGTCTTAATTTCAACTACAACAAAAAATGTAGTTTAGAAGATGTTGTTAACTTCAGTGGGTCTCTATTTGCATTTTCTCATTCCTGAGTAGGTAGTTTTTCATCAGATTCCCAAAGGAACCTACCTGCAGAGCAATTAAAATACATTAATCTAACTGGCAAAATGGATGTGGGAATTATATTTCAAATGAGGTACATATGAGGGCTCCTGGTAGAGTTAGATGCATGCTTATATATTATTCCCATCAACCCAGAAATCTCATCAGTCTTATAGCCTCCCCCAACTCCCCTTCTCACTGTTGCAGGCTACATAACTCAAAGGAGGTAAGGTATTGCTTGAGGAGAGTGAGGGGCAGAAGCACAGTGAGCAAGTGCAGGACCCCAGAGCCAGTTGACCATACAGAGTATGACATAAAATAAATGTCAAAATAAAATATATGCATATTCACATATTAGTTTCCATTGTAAAAAATTAAAACTACAGAAAGGTTGCAAGATCAGTACAGTAAACTACTATATAACCTTTACCTAGATGCACTGATATAACATTTTTCCATATTTGCCTCATTTATCTTTGCTAAACCATTTGAGAATAAGTTGCATATATCAAAACCTTTTATCCACACTTATACACTTCAGTGTGTATCCTTCAGAAGGATGTTTTCTCTCATAACCACAACACAATTATAAAATTCAAGAGGCTTCACATTAAATAATGTTATTATCTAATACACAAGTACGTTGCAAAATGGTGATGTCATAATTTCTTCTGGTGTATCAGTTGGTATTCCACTGTCCTGAACTGTCATTTCTTCCCTCTTTATATTTATTTATTTAATGTTTTCAGAATCCACATTTAAATTTCAGCAATTCTTCAAAAATACTCCTTTATAGTTCTTCCCTCCAAATCTAGAATCATGTCGCCTTTGGAGACATGTCTCTTTAATCCCTTAAATCTAGAACAGTCCTCAGCCTTTGTCTTTCATGACACTAACATTTTGTAAGAGTAGAGGCCAGTAGTTGGGTAGGATGTTTCTCAATTTGCATTTTTCTGATTGTTTCTTTGTGTTTAGATTAAGAATATATAGTTTTGACAGGGTTACTACAAGACAGAGAATACGTCCTTCCCAGTACCTCCCATCATGTCATTTTTCCCATAATTGGTGACATTATCTTTGACCATTTGCTTAGGGTGGTGTCTGTCAGATTTATCCACTGTAAAGGCAACATTTTTATCCCTTTGTAGTAAATAAGAAATCCAAGGTCACTTTGATGCTGTGTAAAAATCCTTTCTCCAACAAACTTTCAATCACTGATTTTAACATGTATTGATAATTCTACCTGAATCAATTATTACTTTAATGGTTGCAAAATGTGATGTGATAATTCCTTCTGGTATATCAATTGGTATTCCACTGTCAAGAATTGTCATTTCTTCCCTCTTTATATTTATTTATTTAACGTTTTCAGAATAAGTATGCCCTTGTGAATTCTTTTTTTAAAATTCATTGCGTTATAATCCATTTGTCATTATGCATTAATGATGCCTGAACTGTCCCAGATTTGGTAAGTGCAGGTACCTTCAAGCTGGCTCCTATTTCCTTTTGACAGGTCCTCATCTTTTTTTGAGAATCTTGCTTTCTGACACAACATTTTTCAAGGGCATTTTATGCTTTCCTTCTCTCTGCCCTGGAATCAGCCACTTTATCCCTAGAGAAGTGGAGACTGGCTTTTAGAAGCCAAGATCTGCAGGCATGTAATGTTATTCAAAATACTAAATAATATTGTACCTGTTTCTTTGGGTCACCATAAGGAAGACTGGTGTCTGATTTGCAATCCTAACTAGCATAACCTGTGTGACTTCAGCAGTTCCCTTCATTGGGGAACTGACTCCTCATCCAAACAGAAATTGGATTAGATGAATATTTCTTAACCTTTTCAGGGTCTCCAAAACATCTGGGAATCTCATAAAAGCTATAGTCCCATCTCACCAGAGACAAGCTCAAATAAGCAAAAATTTTCGTACAATTTAAGGGGTTTGAGGTTGCGAAGCCCATCTGAAGCTCCAAATCCCTGGATTAAGTGACCTCCATCTTCAACGCTGAGCTCTGTGAGTCTCTAAGAGACCGTGCTGCTGCCAGGTTGATTCCTCAGAGACATCAAAATGTGGAGGGATTGATGCACAAACACGAAAAACAGTTACAGGGGAGCCTGTGAACGAGGCACTGTCCCTGCGGGTGCCAACACAGGCGCACCGTAGCCAGCGGCAGGAGGTTTTGGCGGGAAGGTGCCCTGGCGGTCAATAGATGCCTGGGAGAGTGGAGGCTGCAGGGCTGTCCTGGCCGCTGCACCCCTCCGCTCTGCCACCAGGACTTGCCCCTGCGCTTCTGCTGGGAGCCGAGGGACTCCGGCGGGCCGCGAGGCGGCGGCAAAAGCCCAGGGCCCTTGAGCCAGGAAAGAACGCGCGTCCAGGATCCGCCCGTTCCCCCTTCCAGCCACCGACGCAGCGCAGCTCCGGTCGCCATGGTGACAAGCGAGGGCCCACCCCACCTCCGCCCCTGCCCAGGACTCTGACGTCGGAGCGCGTAAGCGGCCGCCACCAGAGCCGCTCGTCCGCCCGCCGCCCGCGTGCACTCCAGCCCGCTGTGTCTAGCAGAGGGCCCAGCATGGTCATGGCGGATGTCCTGAAGCACTTGCAGGGCGGGCAGGTCCGGGTGGGGTTCTACGACATCGAGGGCACTGTGGGCAAGGGCAATTTCGCCGTGGTGAAGCTGGGGCGGCACCGGATCACCAAGACGGAGGTGCGGCCCGGGCTCGCAGAAGCGTCCGAGGCTCGGCTTGGGAGAGGGGCTGTTTCCCGAGGGGGAGCGGTTGCAGGGGTCCGGGACTGTCCGACAGGCCGCGTACTGGCGGAAGCGAGAGGGTCTGGGACTGAGGACCAAGGAGGCGCCGGGGGCTGGTGTGTGCCGGTGGGGTTGGGCCCGGTCACCGGACCCAAGTGTCGTCTGATTGGCAGCCTGACCAGACCAGGCTTTGGCGCCCTGGTGGCTCCACGGGATTTCTCCTCAGGCCTCCCACCCGGGCTGTGACATGGTCTGTGGCTTCCACTTCGCAGCCCAAGTTCCGTGTCTTCTCTGGTGTCACTGGGGGTGGGGCGGAGGGGAAGTCTCAGGTTCCCCTAGGCTGCGTGGCAAGAGACGTCGCCAGCTGCGAGGAAGGGACCGCCTGCACTTGGCCTCCCACATGGGGCATTGTGCGGCCCCGCGAGGAAGGGTCACCAGGCGGGGAGCCGAGACAGCCATTGTCCTTTTCTCTCCTTCCTTGTACCCGGTAGTGTCTCTGATCTCGTGGCAGCCTCGCTTGATCTCGTGCCTGAGGCATTTCCATCTAGTACCCCAGACGATAGAACTGGTTGAAAGGGTCTTGGCCACATCTGCACAGTTGGTGGGTGGTCGTTCTTATCCTAGGTTGTGCCTTTCCTAGGTGTGCATTGTGGCCATGCATATGAGCTCCTTAGCCGAGCAATTCTGCCTGTGCGCGCGTGAAGCCCTCGAATGCTTTCCCAAGGTGAAGCCAGCATCCCCCTGCCTTGCACATTCTAACTCACTGCACATGTTTTCTCACAAGGCTCTCTCCTTACCTAACCTGCCTCCTTTCTTTCACTGCCTCAAGCTGCTCTCCTCAGGGTCTCTATTTTAGGACATGCAGATTAAAATACCTGCAGATTAGAAATACAGTAGAAACAAAACCATTCATTAGGATAAAACCTTGTGGTTTTGACGTACTCTACACTGTCTCGTAGTTGTTCTGGACATTAATCCTTTTTTAGGCTCCCATCCCCACCCCCAGTTTTCATCCTGTTCAGTTTCCCCCTTATTAGTGTGAATATACTAGAATTTGAATACGGAATAACGTAGGACTTTTTTTGTCAAGCGTGGCTGTGTAAGGTGAGGGTCATTTGAAAACGAATGATTTTTGTAGCTGCTCTTAGAAGTTTTGCTTCATGTGAGGGAGTCCACTTCCAAAAAAGAAGGGGTGTGTGTTCTCTCATCTTCACTTGTTTGCCCTCCCCTACTAATCCTGAAGCAGCCCAAATCTGACTTTTTTTTAGATTGTTTGTAATGATAAATAATGTGACTCTGGTAAGACTACTTCATCTGATCCAGTGTTTTTAAAAATGAAGAAATTAATTCCATTCCTCTAGTGAACCATGGTCTAATGTCATGCTGTTTCCCCTTAAATTACATGAAAAGAGTGCATTTTTAATATGTGTTTGTATTTGAGCCCCTGCTTAATGACTGCCTAAAAATGGAACAAATTGCATCTTACAGAAAGCTTCTACAGAAATTTTGAACTATGTTGTTGGGTGATTGAATTCCAAACCTACCAGTTTACAATATTTTTTCTCATCAGCTCTTAATCAGTTTTAGTTGAAATATTTAATTAAATCAAATCTTACTTATCAGGTCAAATTTTGGTAATACAGAATCTACTTAAGAACTGCTGAGTGGAGCTGATAGTGACTGACATTTCTCGAGGTTGACAGTTCAAACGGTGTCCCTTTTAAACTGATATATCTTGTAGAGACTAGGGGGCACTGTGGAGTAATATGGTTTGGCTATTAGAGTGAGATCAGTGCATTTACATAGTTGAAGGCACGGTTGAGATGGTTAAAGACCACTCAGATCCTGGATTGTGTGTATAGTATATGTGTGCAAAATTATTGAAGTTAAGAGCCAATATTTTTGGTATCATTAATCTACAATTACATGAAGAACATTATGTTTAGTAGGCTCTCCCATTCACCAAGTCCCCCCCATATACCCCTTCCCAGTCACTGTCCATATGCGTAGTAAGATGCTCTAAAATCCTACTTGTCTTCTCTGTGTTGAGCAGCCCTCCCTGTGGAACCCCTACACACTATACATGCTAATTTTAATTCCCCCTTTCTTTTTCCCCACCCTTATCGCTCCCTTCCCACCCATTTTCCTCAGTCCCTTTCCCTTTGGTAACTATTACTCCATTCTTGGACTGTGTGATTCTGCTGTTTTGTTCCTTCAGTTTTCCTTTGTTCTTATATTCCACACAAGAGTGAAATCATTTGGTATTTGTCTTTCTCTGCCTGGTTTATTTCACTAAGAATAAAATTCTCTACCTCCATGCATGTTGTTGCAAATGGTAGGATCTGTTTTTTCTTATGGCTGAGTAATTTCCATTGTGTATATGTACCACATCTTCTTTATCCATTCATCTACTTATGGACATTTAGGTTCATTTCATATCTTGGCTATTGTAAATAGTGCAGCGATTAACATAGGGGTGCATCTGTCTTTTTAAAACTGCAGTGCTGCATTCTTAGGGTAAATTCTTAGAAGTGGAATTCCTGGGTCAAATGGTATTTCTCTCGGTGTCTTCTAGAGCATATTGCTGGCCTGATGGACAGCGACACTTACGGGCTACATGGTGGGGACGTCAAAGTGGGGGTAGTCTAGGAACCATTATATTGTTCACGTAACTGTGAAGTAGTGACAACAAAACAAAAAGGAAAACACATTACCTTCGCTCTGGATTCCATTTACCATGATGCTGTCAAGATAGTCAGTGTCCACCTCACCGGAACCACACTTGCTCCTCTCAGCATACAAATTATGACTCTACGAAAGAGGCACCACTGTGACATCATGGAATCTCCAGGCAACAGTGATGCCCTTAGAAACTCCACCCATGGAGGGGGTGGGAACTGCCCAAACATGGGGACCTGCATCATCATACCAAACATTAGAGTTACTTACCTACATATATACATATATATATATATGTATAATGATATCACTCATTATTACAGTATCAGAACAAACAAAAAAACTGAAGAAAAAAACAGCAGCAGTCTCAGAAAACCCAAGAACGGACTAAAAGTTAACAGAGAGAAAGAGATTGAGGTGAATGGGTGGGAATGGAGGGATTAGGGAGGGGGGAAGAAAGGACACATTAGAATGAGAATATATAATGTGCGAGGGGGGTCACAGGCAGGGCGGCAAAACACAGAAAAGACAAGTAGGGATTCTACAGTAACTTACCATGCTCATGGACAGTGACAGCAATGAGGTATCTGTGGGCACATGCGTGATGGGAGGAGTCTAGCAAACGTAATGGAACTCATCTAATTGTGCATTAATTACAGAAAGATACAAAGACAGATAGGTAGACAGAAAATAAATGAATGAATGAATGAATGCATGCATGGATGAATACATACATACACACATACATACATAAAAACATACATACATTAGGAATGCAGCAGCCCAGTTCAAGAAAGACATCTGCACCACTAAATTTATGGCACCACTATTCACAAAAACCAATCTACAATTACTTAAGCAACATTAAGGTTACTAGACTGCCCAGACAATCAAGTCGCCCCCCAGACCCCATTACACTCACTGTTCACCAGCATAGTAAAATGCTACAGAATCACTGCTTGAATTCTCTGAACTATACTGCCTTCCCTACAGAATTTCCACCCACATAATGTGAGCTAATCATAATGCCCCCTTACCAGTCTGCAATCGTCCTTCACAACCAGCCTTCCTAGTCCCTTAACCATTCCTACATTGGTGATGGGGGGAGTCTACTAAACATGATGTTATCCACATAATTGTAGATTAATAATAAATAAATAAATGAATAAATAGATGAATGAATGGAGACTATGCCGCCCACAGTTTAAAAGCGACACGTGCATCCCTATGATTACCACAGCACTATTCTCAATAGCCAAGCTCAGTGTCCATCAGTAGATGAACAATGGAATACTATTCAGACATAGGAAAACAAATCCCACCATTTGAAGAAACACGGATGGTGTGAGAGGGCATCATACTCAGGGTAATAAGGCAGGCAGGTGAAGAAACAGAAATATCAAATGATTTCAATCGCCTGTGCAGGAGGGGAACCAAGAGAAATCCGAAGAAGAAAAATGGCACCACAACAGTGGACTAACAGTTAATAAAGGGAAAGGGATGGAGGTGGACAGGTGGGAACGGAGGAGTAAGTCAGGGGGAGGTGGGGAGAATGTGCACATTACCTGTGGCATGTATAAAGCGGAAGGGGGGCACGGGGAGCGACGTACAACACAGAGAAGACAACAAGGGATTCTACAGCATCTTACTATGCTCATGGACAGTGACTGCAATGACGTATCCGGGGGCATCTCATTGTGGGGGGCAGTTTAGTAAACTACATGTGACTCACGTAGATGTAGACTAACGATAAATAAATAAATAAATAACAGATACATAATTGAGAAATGAAGTAACAAAATACATTCATACATCCAGACATACAGAAAGAAACACTAGAATACAGCAGCCCAGTTTAAAAAAGACCTGTGCACCCGTATGACTATCACAGCACTGTCCACAACAGCCAAGGTAAGTGTCTATCAGAGGATGAACAGTGGAATATTATTCTTCCATATGAAGAAACCAGTCCTACCATGTGCAAAAACATGGAGGGAGGTAGAGGGTATCATGCTCAGTGAAATAAGCCACTCAGAGAAAGACAAGTGTCAACTGATTTCACTCACCTGTGGAGTACCAGAAAAAAGAAAAGGAGTGAAAGAAAAGGACAGTAGCAGCATCAGCGAACCAAAGAAGGGACACACAGTTACCAAAGGGAATGGGACTGAGGAGGATGGGTTAGGAGAGGGGGAGAGAGGGAAAATGGGGCATTATGAGTGGCACACAGGGTGTGGCCCGGCAGCACGCTGAGGTAGGTCCGTATAACATAACGATGATCAGCAGCACTTCTACAACATATTCCTGGGCTGTTGTGCAGCGACTCTTACAGGCTACGTGGTGGGGACTTGACAGTGGGGGTAGTCTAGGAACCATAATGTTGTTCATGTAACTGTGAAGTAGTGACAACAAAATGAAAAGGAACACACAGTACCTTGGCTCTGAATTCCATTTACCCAGATGATGTCAAGTTGGTCAGTGTCCACCTCACCTTAACCACAACTGCTCCTCTCAGCATACACATTATGTCTCTAGGACATAGGCACCACTGTGACATCCTGGAATCTCCAGGCAACAGTGCTGCGCTTACAAACACCACCCACGGGGGAGGGGGCAATGCCCAGCCATGAGGAGCTGCATCATTTTACCAAAATTAGAGTTACTTACCTACATATATATATATATATATATATATATATGTATAACGATATCACTCATCATTACAGTCTCAGAACAAACAAAAAACTGAAGAAGAAAACAGCAGCAGTCTCAGAATACCCAAGAAGGGACTAAAAGTTAACAGAGGGAAAGAGACTGAGGTGAATGGGTGGGAATGGAGGGATTAGGGAGGGGCGAAGTAAGGACACATTAGAATAAGAATATATAAGGTGGGAGGGGTGTCACAGGCAGGGCGGCAAAACACACAAAAACACGAGTAGGGATTCTACAGTATCGTACTATGCTCATGGACAGTGACTGCAATGGGGTATCTGGGGGCATGTGCGTGATGGGAGGAGTCTAGTAAACATAATGTTACTCATCTAATAGGGCATTAATGACAGAAAGATACACAGATAGATAGGTAGACAGATAATAAATGAATGAATGAATGAATGCATGCATGGATGGATGAATACATACATACACACATACATACATACAAACATACATACATAAAGAACGCAGCAGCCCAGTTCTAGAAAGACATCTGCACCCCTAAATTTATGGCAGCACTATTCACAATAACCAATCTACAATTACATAAGGAACATCAAGGTTACTAGACTGCCCAGATCATCAAGTCGCCCCCCAGACCCCATTACACTCACTGTTCACCAGCATAGTAAGATGCTACAGAATCACTGCTTGAATTCTCTGAACTATACTGCCTTCCCTACAGAATTTCCACCCACATAATGTGAGCTAATCATAATGCCCCCTTACCAGTCTGCAATCGTCCTTCACAACCAGCCTTCCTAGTCCCTTAACCATTCCTACATTGGTGATGGGGTGAGTCTACTAAACATGATGTTATCCACATAATTGTAGATTAATAATAAATAAATAAATGAATAAATAGATGAATGAATGGAGACTATGCCGCCCACAGTTTAAAAGCGACACGTGCATCCCTATGATTACCACAGCACTATTCTCAATAGCCAAGCTCAGTGTCCATCAGTAGATGAACAATGGAATACTATTCAGACATAGGAAAACAAATCCCACCATTTGAAGAAACACGGATGGAGTGAGAGGGCATCATACTCAGGGTAATAAGGCAGGCAGGTGAAGAAACAGAAATATCAAATGATTTCAATCGCCTGTGCAAGAGGGGAACCAAGAGAAATCCGAAGAAGAAAAATGGCACCACAACAGTGGACTAACAGTTAATAAAGGGAAAGGGATGGAGGTGGACAGGTGGGAACAGAGGAGTAAGTCAGGGGGAGGTGGGGAGAATGTGCACATTACCTGTGGCATGTATAAAGCGGAAGGGGGGCACGGGGAGCGACGTACAACACAGAGAAGACAACAAGGGATTCTACAGCATCTTACTACGCTCATGGACAGTGACTGCAATGAGGGTATCCGGGGGCATCTCATTGTGGGGGGCAGTTTAGTAAACTACATGTGACTCACGTAGATGTAGACTAACGATAAATAAATAAATAAATAACAGATACATAATTGAGAAATGAAGTAACAAAATACATTCATACATCCAGACATACAGAAAGAAACACTAGAATACAGCAGCCCAGTTTAAAAAAGACCTGTGCACCCGTATGACTATCACAGCACTGTCCACAACAGCCAAGGTAAGTGTCTATCAGAGGATGAACAGTGGAATATTATTCTTCCATATGAAGAAACCAGTCCTACCATGTGCAAAAACATGGAGGGAGGTAGAGGGTATCATGCTCAGTGAAATAAGCCACTCAGAGAAAGACAAGTGTCAACTGATTTCACTCACCTGTGGAGTACCAGAAAAAAGAAAAGGAGTGAAAGAAAAGGACAGTAGCAGCATCAGCGAACCAAAGAAGGGACACACAGTTACCAAAGGGAATGGGACTGAGGAGGATAGGTTAGGAGGGGGGGAGAGAGGGAAAATGGGGCATTATGAGTGGCACACAGGGTGTGGCCCGGCAGCACGCTGAGGTAGGTCCGTATAACATAACGATGATCAGCAGCACTTCTACAACATATTCCTGGGCTGTTGTGCAGCGACTCTTACGGGCTACGTGGTGGGGACTTGACAGTGGGGGTAGTCTAGGAACCATAATGTTGTTCATGTAACTGTGAAGTAGTGACAACAAAATGAAAAGGAACACACAGTACCTTGGCTCTGAATTCCATTTACCCAGATGATGTCAAGTTGGTCAGTGTCCACCTCACCTTAACCACAACTGATCCTCTCAGCATACACATTATGTCTCTAGGACATAAGCACCACTGTGACATCCTGGAATCTCCAGGCAACAGTGCTGCGCTTACAAACACCACCCACGGGGGAGGGGGCAATGCCCAGCCATGGGGAGCTGCATCATTTTACCAAAATTAGAGTTACTTACCTACATATATATATATATATATATATATATGTATAACGATATCACTCATCATTACAGTCTCAGAACAAACAAAAAACTGAAGAAGAAAACAGCAGCAGTCTCAGAATACCCAAGAATGGACTAAAAGTTAACAGAGGGAAAGAGACTGAGGTGTATGGGTGGGAATGGAGGGATTAGGGAGGGGGGAAGTAAGGACACATTAGAATAAGAATATATAAGGTGGGAGGGGTGTCACAGGCAGGGCGGCAAAACACACAAAAACACGAGTAGGGATTCTACAGTATCGTACTATGCTCATGGACAGTGACTGCAATGGGGTATCTGGGGGCATGTGCGTGATGGGAGGAGTCTAGTAAACATAATGTTACTCATCTAATAGGGCATTAATGACAGAAAGATACACAGATAGATAGGTAGACAGATAATAAATGAATGAATGAATGAATGCATGCATGGATGGATGAATACATACATACACACATACATACATACAAACATACATACATAAAGAATGCAGGATCCCAGTTCTAGAAAGACAACTGCACCCCTAAATTTATGGCAGCACTATTCACAATAACCAATCTACAATTACATAAGGAACATCAAGGTTACTAGACTGCCCAGAACATCAAGTCGCCCCCCAGACCCCATTACACTCACTGTTCACCAGCATAGTAAGATCCTACAGAATCACTGCTTGAATTCTCTGAACTATACTGCCTTCCGTATAGAATACCCCCCCACATTATGTGAGCTAATCGTAATGCCCCCTTACCAGCCTGCAACCATCCTTCACAACCAGCCTTCTTAGTCCCTAAACCATTCCTACGTTGGTGATGGGGGGAGTGTAATAAACATGATGTTATCCACATAATTGTAGATTCATGATAAAAAAATAAATGAACAAACAGATGAATGAATGAATGAGACATTGCCGCCCCCAGTTTAAAAGCGACACGTGCATCCCTATGATTACCACAGCACTATTCTCAATAGCCAAGCTCAGTGTCCATCAGTAGAAGTACAATGGAATATTATTCAGTCATAGGAAAACAAATCCCACCATTTCCAGAAACACGGATGGTGTGAGAGGGCACCATACTTAGTGTAATAAGGCAGGCAGGTGCAGAAACACAAGTATCAAATGATATCACTCGCCTGTGCATGAGGGGAACCAACAGACATACGAAGAAGAAAAACGGCACAACAAAAGTGGACTCACAGTTACCGAATGGAAAGGGATGGAGGTGGCCAGGTGGGAACGGAGGAATATGTCAGGCGGAGCGGGGGCGAATGTGCACATTACCTTTGGCATGCATAAAGCAGAAGGGGGGCACGGGGAGGGGCGTACGACACAGAGAAGACAACAAGGGATTCTACAGCATCTTAATATGCTCATGGACAGTGACTGCAATGAGGTATCTGGGGGCATCTCATTGTGGGGGGCAGTTTACTAAATTACATGAGACTCACGTAGATGAAGACTAATGATAAATAAATAAATAAATAACAGATATACAAGTGAGTAATGAACTAAATATATTCATACATCCGGACATACAGAAATAAACACTAGAATACAGCAGCCCAGTTTAAAAAAGACCTGTGCACCCGTATAATTATCACAGCACTGTCCACAACAACAGACAAGGTAAGTGTCTATCAGAGGATGAAAAGTGGAATATTATTCTGCCATATGCAGAAACCAATCCTACCATGTGCAACAACATGGAGGGAGGTAGAGGGTATCAGGCTCAGTGAAATAAGCCACGCAGAGAAAGACAAGTGTCAACTGATTTCACTCACACGTGGAGTACCAGAAAAAAGAAAAGGAGTGATAGAAAAGGACAGTAGCACCCGCACGGAACCGAAGAATGGACTCACAGTTACCAAAGGGAATGGGACTGAGGAGGATGGCTTAGGAGGGAAGGGAGAGAGGGAAAATGGGGCATTATGAGTGGCACACAGGGTGTGGCCCGGCGGCAAGCTTAGGTAGGTCCGTATAACATAGCGATGATCAGCAGCACTTCTACAGCATATTCCTGGGCTGTTGTGCAGCGACTCTTACGGGCTACGTGGTGGGGACTTGACAGTGGGGGTAGTCTTAGGAACCATAATGTTTTTCATGTAACTTTGAAGTAGTGACAAGAAAATGAAAAGGAACACACAATACCTTGGCTCTGGATTCCATTAAGCCTGATGCTGTCAAGTTGGTCAGTGTCCACATCACCCGAATCACACCTGCTCCTCTCAGCATACACATTATGTCTCTAGGACAGAGGCACCACTGTGACATCGTGGAATCTCCCGGCAACAGTGCTGCGCTTACAAACTCCACCCACGGAGGGGGCAGTGCCCAGCCGTGCGGAGCTGCATCATCTTAGCAAACATTAGAGTTACTTATCTACATACATATATATATACATATATATATATATATATATATATATATATATATATCTGTATATGTATAATGATATCACTCATCATTACTGTATCAGAACAAACAAAAAGCTGAAGAAGGAAACAGCAGCAGTCTCAGAAAACCCAAGAATGGACTAAAAGTTAACAGAGGGAAAGAGACTGAGGTGTATGGGTGGGAATGGAGGGATTAGGGAGGGGCGAAGTAAGGACACATTAGAAGAAGAATATATAATGTGGGACGGGTGTCACAGACAGGGCGGAAAAACACAGAAAAGACAAGGAGGGATTCTACAGTATCTTACTATGCTCATGGACAGTGACTGCAATGGGGTATCTGGGGGCACGTGCGTGATGGGGGAAGTCTAGTAAACATAATGGAACTCATCTAATTGTGCATTAATGACAGAAACATCCATGGATAGATAGGTAGACAGATAATAAATGAATGAATGAATGAATGAATGGATGCATGGATGGATGAATACATACATACACACATACATACATACAAACATACATACATAAAGAATGCAGCAACCCAGTTCTAGAAAGACATCTGCTCCCCTAAATTTATGGCAGCACTATTCACAGTAACCAGTCTACGATTACATAAGGAACATTAAGGTTACTAGACTGCCCAGATCATCAAGCCCCCCCGCCCCGGACCCCATTACACTCACTGTTCACCAGCATAGTAACATCCTACAGAATCACGGCTTGAATTCTCTGAACTATACTGCCTTCCCTATAGAATTCCCCCCCACATTATGTGAGCTAATCTTAATGCCCCCATACCAGCCTGCAACCGTCCTTCACAACCAGCCTTCTTAGTCCCTTAACCATTCCTACGGTGGTGATGGGGGGAGTGTAATAAACATGATGTTATCCACATAATTGTAGATATATGATAAAAAAATAAATGAATAAACAGATGAATGAATGAGACATTGCCGCCCACAGTTTAAAAGCGACACGTGCATCCCTATGATTACCACAGGACTATTCTCAATAGGCAAGCTCAGTGTCCATCAGTAGATGAACAATGGAATATTATTCAGTCATAGGAAAACAAATCACACCATTTGCAGAAACACGGATGGTGTGAGAGGGCATCATACTCAGTGTAATAAGGCAGGCAGGTGGAGAAACACAAGGATCAAATGATATCACTCGCCTGTGTAGGAGGGGAACCAAGAGACATCCGAAGAAGAAAAACGGCACCACAAGAGTGGACTCACAGTTACCAAACGGAAAGGGATGCACGTGGACAGGTGGGAACGGAGGAAAATGTCAGGCGGAGCAGGGGCGAATGTGCACATTAACTTTGGCATGCATAAAGCAGAAGGGGGGCACAGGGAGGGACGTACGACACAGAGAACACAACAAGGGATTCTACAGCATCTTAAAATGCTCATGGACAGTGACTGCAATGAGGTATCTGGGGGCATCGCAATGTGGGGGGCAGTTTACTAAACTACATGAGACTCACGTAGATGAAGACTAATGATAAATAAATAAATAAATAACAGATATGCAAGTGAGTAATGAACTAAATATATTCATACATCCGGACATACAGAAATAAACACTAGAATACAGCAGCCCAGTTTAAAAAAGACCTGTGCACCCGTATAATTATCACAGCACTGTCCACAACAACAGACAAGGTAAGTGTCTATCAGAGGATGAAAAGTGGACTATTATTCTGCCATATGCAGAAACCAATCCTACCAAGTGCAACAACATGGAGGGAGGTAGACGGTATCATGCTCAGCGAAATGAGCCACGCAGAGAAAGACAAGTGTCAACTGATTTCACTCACCTGTGGAGTACCAGAAAAAAGAAAAGGAGTGATAGAAAAGGACAGTAGCAGCCGCACCGAACCGAAGAATGGACTCACAGTTACCAAAGGGAATGGGACTGAGGAGGATGGCTTAGGAGGGAAGGGAGAGAGGGAAAATGGGGCATTATGAGTGGCACACAGGGTGTGGCCGGGCGGCAAGCTTAGGTAGGTCCGTATAACATAGCGATGATCAGCAGCACTTCTACAGCATATTCCTGGGCTGTTGTGCAGCGACTCTTACGGGCTACGTGGTGGGGACTTGACAGTGGGGGTAGTCTTAGGAACCATAATGTTGTTCATGCAACTTTGAAGTAGTGACAACAAAATGAAAAGGAACACACAGTACCTTGGCTCTGGATTCCATTTAGCCTGATGCTGTCAAGTTGGTCAGTGTCCACATCACCCGAATCACACCTGCTCCTCTCAGCATACACATTATGTCTCTAGGACAGAGGCACCACTGTGACATCGTGGAATCTCCAGGGAACAGTGCTGCGCTTACAAACTCCACCCATGGGGGGGCGCAGTGCCCAGCCGTGCGGAGCTGCATCATCTTAGCAAACATTAGAGTTACTTATCTACATACATATATATATACATATATATATATATACATATATATATATATCTGTATATGTATAATGATATCACTCATCATTACTGTATCAGAACAAACAAAAAGCTGAAGAAGGAAACAGCAGCAGTCTCAGAAAACCCAAGAATGGACTAAAAGTTAACAGAGGGAAAGAGACTGAGGTGTATGGGTGGGAATGGAGGGATTAGGGAGGGGCGAAGTAAGGACACATTAGAAGAAGAATATATAATGTGGGACGGGTGTCACAGACAGGGCGGAAAAACACAGAAAAGACAAGGAGGGATTCTACAGTATCTTACTATGCTCATGGACAGTGACTGCAATGGGGTATCTGGGGGCACGTGCGTGATGGGGGAAGTCTAGTAAACATAATGGAACTCATCTAATTGTGCATTAATGACAGAAACATCCATGGATAGATAGGTAGACAGATAATAAATGAATGAATGAATGAATGAATGGATGCATGGATGGATGAATACATACATACACACATACATACATACAAACATACATACATAAAGAATGCAGCAACCCAGTTCTAGAAAGACATCTGCTCCCCTAAATTTATGGCAGCACTATTCACAGTAACCAGTCTACGATTACATAAGGAACATTAAGGTTACTAGACTGCCCAGATCATCAAGCCCCCCCGCCCCGGACCCCATTACACTCACTGTTCACCAGCATAGTAACATCCTACAGAATCACGGCTTGAATTCTCTGAACTATACTGCCTTCCCTATAGAATTCCCCCCCACATTATGTGAGCTAATCTTAATGCCCCCATACCAGCCTGCAACCGTCCTTCACAACCAGCCTTCTTAGTCCCTTAACCATTCCTACGGTGGTGATGGGGGGAGTGTAATAAACATGATGTTATCCACATAATTGTAGATATATGATAAAAAAATAAATGAATAAACAGATGAATGAATGAGACATTGCCGCCCACAGTTTAAAAGCGACACGTGCATCCCTATGATTACCACAGGACTATTCTCAATAGGCAAGCTCAGTGTCCATCAGTAGATGAACAATGGAATATTATTCAGTCATAGGAAAACAAATCACACCATTTGCACAAACAAGGATGGTGTGAGAGGGCATCATACTCAGTGTAATAAGGCAGGCAGGTGGAGAAACACAAGGATCAAATGATATCACTCGCCTGTGCAGGAGGGGAACCAAGAGACATCCGAAGAAGAAAAACGGCACCACATGAGTGGACTCACAGTTACCAAACGGAAAGGGATGGACGTGGACAGGTGGGAACGGAGGAAAATGTCAGGCGGAGCAGGGGCGAATGTGCACATTAACTTTGGCATGCATAAAGCAGAAGGGGGGCACAGGGAGGGACGTACGACACAGAGAACACAACAAGGGATTCTACAGCATCTTAAAATGCTCATGGACAGTGACTGCAATGAGGTATCTGGGGGCATCGCAATGTGGGGGGCAGTTTACTAAACTACATGAGACTCACGTAGATGAAGACTAATGATAAATAAATAAATAAATAACAGATATGCAAGTGAGTAATGAACTAAATATATTCATACATCCGGACATACAGAAATAAACACTAGAATACAGCAGCCCAGTTTAAAAAAGACCTGTGCACCCGTATAATTATCACAGCACTGTCCACAACAACAGACAAGGTAAGTGTCTATCAGAGGATGAAAAGTGGAATATTATTCTGCCATATGCAGAAACCAATCCTACCATGTGCAACAACATGGAGGGAGGTAGAGGGTATCATGCTCAGCGAAATGAGCCACGCAGAGAAAGACAAGTGTCAACTGATTTCACTCACCTGTGGAGTACCAGAAAAAAGAAAAGGAGTGATAGAAAAGGACAGTAGCAGCTGCACCGAACCCAAGAATGGACTCACAGTTACCAAAGGGAATGGGACTGAGGAGGATGGCTTAGGAGGGAAGGGAGAGAGGGAAAATGGGGCATTATGAGTGGCACACAGGGTGTGGCCCGGCGGCAAGCTTAGGTAGGTCCGTATAACATAGCGATGATCAGCAGCACTTCTACAGCATATTCCTGGGCTGTTGTGCAGCGACTCTTACGGGCTACGTGGTGGGGACTTGACAGTGGGGGTAGTCTTAGGAACCATAATGTTGTTCATGTAACTTTGAAGTAGTGACAACAAAATGAAAAGGAACACACAGTACCTTGGCTCTGGATTCCATTTAGCCTGATGCTGTCAAGTTGGTCAGTGTCCACATCATCCGAATCACACCTGCTCCTCTCAGCATACACATTATGTCTCTAGGACAGAGGCACCACTGTGACATCGTGGAATCTGCAGGCAACAGTGCTGCGCTTACAAACTCCACCCACGGGAGGGGGGGCAGTGCCCAGCCGTGCGGAGCTGCATCATCTTAGCAAACATTAGAGTTACTTATCTACATACATATATATATATATATATATAAATATCTGTATATGTATAATGATATCACTCATCATTACTGTATCAGAACAAACAAAAAACTGAAGAAGGAAATAGCAGCAGTCTCAGAAAACCCAAGAATGGACTAAAAGTTAACAGAGGGAAAGAGACTGAGGTGTATGGTTGGGAATGGAGGGATTAGGGAGGGGCGAAGTAAGGACACATTAGAAGAAGAATATATAATGTGGGACGGGTGTCACAGACAGGGTGGAAAAACACAGAAAAGGCAAGGAGGGATTCTACAGTATCTTACTATGCTCATGGACTGTGACTGCAATGGGGTATCTGGGGGCACGTGCGTGATGGTAGAAGTCTAGTAAACATAATGGAACTCATCTAATTGTGCATTAATGACAGAAACATCCATGGATACATAGGTAGACAGATAATAAATGAATGAATGAATGAATGAATGTATGCATGGATGGATGAATACATACATACACACATACATAAATACAAACGTACATACATAAAGAATGCAGCAACCCAGTTCTAGAAAGACATCTGCACCCCTAAATTTATGGTAGCACTATTCACAGTAACCAGTCTACGATTACATAAGGAACATTAAGGTTACTACACTGCACAGATCATCAAGTCGCCCCCCAGACCCCATTACACTCACTGTTCAACAGCATAGTAAGATCCTACAGAATCATTGCTTGAATTCTCTGAACTATACTGCCTTCCCTATAGAATTCCCCCCCCACATTATGTGAGCTAATCGTAATGCCCCCTTACCAGCCTGCAACCGTCCTTCACAACCAGCCTTCTTAGTCCCTTAACCATTCCTACGTTGGTGATGGGGGAAGTGTAATAAACATGATGTTATCCACATAATTGTACATTCATGATAAAAGAATAAATGAATAATCAGATGAATGAATGAATGAGACATTGCCGCCCCCAGTTTAAAAGCAACACGTGCATCCCTATGATAACCACAGCTCTATTCTCAATAGCCAAGCTCAGTGTCCATCAGTAGATGAACAATGGAATATTATTCAGTCATAGGAAAACAAATCCCACCATTTGCACAAACACGGATGGTGTGAGAGGGCATCATACTCAGTGTAATAAGGCAGGCAGGTGGAGAAACACAAGTATCAAATGATATCACTCGCCTGTGCAGCAGGGGAACCAAGAGACATCCGAAGAAGAAAAATGGCACCACAGGAGTGGACTAACAGTTACCAAAGGGAAAGGGATGGAGGTGGACAGGTGGGAACGGAGGAAAATGTCAGGCGGAGCGGGGGCGAATGTGCACATTACCTTTGGCATGCATAAAGCAGAAGGGGGGCACGGGGAGGGACGTACGACACAGAGAAGACAACAAGGGATTCTACACCATCTTAATATGCTCATGGACAGTGACTGCAATGAGGTATCTGGGGGCATCTCATTGTGGGGGGCAGTTTACTAAACTACATGAGACTCATGTAGATGAAGACTAATGATAAATAAATAAATAAATAACAGATATGCAAGTGAGTAATGAACTAACTAAATATATTCATATATCCGGACATACAGAAATAAACACTAGAATACAGCAGCCCAGTTTAAAAAAGACCTGTGCACCTGTATAATTATCACAGCACTGTCCACAACAACAGACAAGGTAAGTGTCTATCAGAGGATGAAAAGTGGACTATTATTCTGCCATATGCAGAAACCAATCCTACCATGTGCAACAACATGGAGGGAGGTAGAGGGTATCATGCTCCACGAAATGAGCCACGCAGAGAAAGACAAGTGTCAACTGATTTCACTCACCTGTGGAGTACCAGAAAAAAGAAAAGGAGTGATAGAAAAGGACAGTAGCAGCCGCGCCGAACCCAAGAATGGACTCACAGTTACCAAAGGGAATGGGACTGAGGAGGATGGCTTAGGAGGGAAGGGAGAGAGGTAAAATGGGGCATTATGAGTGGTACACAGGGTGTGGCCCGGCAGCAAGCTTAGGTAGGTCCGTATAACGTAGCGATGATCAGCAGCACTTCTACAGCATATTCCTGGGCTGTTGGACAGCGACTCTTACGGGCTACGTGGTGGGGACTTGACAGTGGGGGTAGTCTTAGGAACCATAATGTTGTTCATGTAACTTTGAAGTAGTGACAACAAAATGAAAAGGAACACACAGTACCTTGGCTCTGGATTCCATTTAGCCTGATGCTGTCAAGTTGGTCAGTGTCCACCTCACCCGAATCACACCTGCTCCGCTCAGCATACACATTATGTCTCTAGGACAGAGGCACCACTGCGACATCGTGGAAACTCCAGGCAACAGTGCTGCGCTTACAAACTCCACACATGGGGGGGGGATGTGCCAAACCATGCGGAGCTGCATCATCTTAGCAAACATTAGAGTTTCTTACCTACATACATATATATATACATATATATATATATATATATCTGTATATGTATAATGATATCACTCATCATTACTGTATCAGAACAAACAAAAAGCTGAAGAAGGAAACAGCAGCAGTCTCAGAAAACCCAAGAATGGACTAAAAGTTAACAGAGGGAAAGAGACTGAGGTGTATGGGTGGGAATGGAGGGATTAGGGAGGGGCGAAGTAAGGACACATTAGAAGAAGAATATATTATGTGGGAGGGGTGTCACAGACAGGGTGCAAAAACACAGAAAAGACAAGTAGGGATTCTACAGTATCTTACTATGCTCATGGACAGTGACTGCAATGGGGTATCTGGGGGCACGTGCGTGATGGTAGAAGTCTAGTAAACATAATGGAACTCATCTAATTGTGCATTAATGACAGAAACATCCATGGATAGATAGGTAGACAGATAATAAATGAATGAATGAATGAATGAATGTATGCATGGATGGATGAATACATACATACACACATACATAAATACAAACGTACATACATAAAGAATGCAGCAACCCAGTTCTAGAAAGACATCTGCACCCCTAAATTTATGGCAGCACTATTCACAATAACCAGTCTACAATTACATAAGGAACATTAAGGTTACTAGACTGCCCAGATCATCAAGTCGGCCCCCAGACCCCATTACACTCACTGTTCACAAGCATAGTAAGATGCTACAGAATCACTGCTTGAATTCTCTGAACTATACTGCCTTCCCCACAGAATTCCCCCCCACATTATGTGAGCTAATCGTAATGCCCCCTTACCAGCCTGCAACCGTCCTTCACAAACAGCCTTCCTAGTCCCTTAACCATTCCTACATTGGTGATGGGGGGAGTGTACTAAACATGATGTTATCCACATAATTGTAGATTATTGATAAATAAATAAATGAATAAATAGATGAATGAATGAATGAGACAATGCCACCCACCGTTTAAAAGCGACACGTGCGTTCCTATGATTACCACAGCACTATTCTCAATAGTCAAGCTCAGTGTCCATTAGTAGATTTACAATGGAATATTATTCAGTCAAACGAAAACAAATCTCAACATTTGCAGAAACACGGATGTTGTGAGAGGGCTTCATACACAGTGCATTAAGGCATGCACGTGGAGAAACACAAATATCTAATTATTTCACTCGCCTGGGCAGGAGGGGAACCAAGAGACATCCGGCGACGAAAAACGGCACCACAAGAGTGGACTAACAGTTATCAAAGTGAAAGGGATGGAGATGGACAGGTGGGAACGGAGGAGTAACTCAGGGGGAGCTGGGGAGAATGTGCACATTACCTGTGGCATGCATAAAGCGGAAGTGGGGCCCGGGGAGGGACATACAACACAGAGAAAACAACAAGGGATTCTACAACATCTTACTATGCTCATGGACAGTGAGTGCAATGAGATATCTGGGGTCATCTCATTGTGGGGGGAAGTTTACTAAACTACATGTGACTCACATAGATAAAGACTAATTATAAATAAATAAATAAATAACAGATATATAAGTGAGTAATGAACTAACTAAATACATTCATACATCCGGACATACAGAAATGAACACTAGTATACAGCAGACAAGTTTAAAAAAGACCTGTGCACCCGTATGATTATCAGAGCAATGTCCACAACAGCCAAGGTAAGTGTCTGTCAGAGAATGAACAGTGGAATATTATTCTGCCATACGAAGAAACCAATCCTACCATGTGCAACATGGAGGGAGGTAGAGGGTAACATGCTCAGCGAAATAAGCCACGCAGACAAAGACAAGTGTCAACTGATTTGACTCACCTGTGGAGTACCAGAAAAAAGAAAAGGAGTGATAGAACAGGACAGTAGCAGCCTCAGCGAACCCAAGAAAGGACTCACGGTTACCAAAGGGAATGGGACTGAGGAGGATGGGTTAGGAGGGAGGGGAGAGAGGGAAAATGGGGCATGACGAGTGTAACACAGGGTGTGGCCTGGCGGCATGCTTAGGTAGGTCCGTATAACATAGCGATGATCAGCAGCACTTCTACAGCATATTCCGGGCTGGTGTACAGCGACTCTTACGGGCTACGTGGTGGAGACTTGACAGTGGGGGTAGTCTAGGAACCATAATGTTGTTCATGTAACTTTGAAGTAGTGACAACAAAATGAAAAGGAACACACAGTACCTTGGCTCTGAATTCCATTTATCCTGACGCTGTCAAGTTGGTCAGTGTCCACATCACCAGAATCACACCTGCTCCTCTCAGCATACACATTATGTCTCTAGGACAGAGTCACTACTGTGACATCGTGGAATCTCCAGGCAACAGTGCTGCACTTACAAACTCCACCCACGGGGGGGGGGTCACTGCCCAGCTGTGCGGAGCTGAATCATCTTAGCAAACATTAGAGATACTTACCTTTATATATATATATATATATATATATATATATATATATATATATATATATATATATATATGTATATATATGTATGTATGTATGTATATATATATGTAAGATGATATCACTCATCATTACAGTATCAGAACAAACAAAAAGTGAAGAAGAAAACAGCAGTAGTCTCAGAAAACCCAAGAATGGACTAAAAGTTAACAGAAGGAAAGAGACTAAGGTGAATGGGTGTTAATGGAAGGATTAGGGAGGGGGTAAGAAAGGACACATTAGAATAAGAATATATAATGTGGGAAGGGGGTCACAGGCAGGGCGGCAAAACACACAAAAAGACAAGTAGGGATTCTACAGTATCTTATTATGCTCATGTACAGTGACTGCAATGGGGTATCAGGTGGCACGTGCGTGATGGGAGGAGTCTAGTAAACATAATTTACTCATCTAATTGTACATTAATGACAGAAAGATACATGGGTAGATAGGTAGACAGATAATAAATGAACGAATGAATGAATGGATGCATGGATGGATGAATACATACATACACACATACATACATAAGGAATGCAGCAGCCCAGGTCAAGAAAGACATCTGCACCCCTAAACTTATGGCAGCACTATTCACAATAACCAATCTACAATTACATAAGCAACATTAAGGTTACTAGACTGCCCAGATCATCAAGTCGCCCCACAGACCCCATTACACTCACTGTTCACCAGCATAGTAAGATCCTACAGAATCACTGCTTGAATTCTCTGAACTATATTGCCTTGCCTATAGAATTCCACCCCAAATTATACGAGGTAATCGTAATACCCCCTTACCAGCCTGTAACCGTCCTTCACAAACAGCCTTCCTAGTCCCTTAACCATTCCTATATTGGTGAAGGGGGACTGTACTAAACATGATGTTATCCACATAATTGTAGATTAATGATAAATAAATGAATAAATAGATGAAGGAATGAATGAGACATTGACGCCCCCAGTTTAAAAGCGACACGTGCATCCCTATGATTACCACAGCACTATTCTCAATAGCCAAGCTCAGTGTACATCAGTAGATGAACAATGGAATATTATTCAGTCATAGGAAAACAAATCACACCATTTGCACAAACACGGATGGTGTGAGAGGGCATCATACTCAGTGTAATAAGGCAGGCAGGTGGAGAAACACAAGGATCAAATGATATCACTCGCCTGTGCAGGAGGGGAACCAAGAGACATCCGAAGAATAAAAACGGCACCACAAGTGTGGACTCACAGTTAACAAAGGGAAAGGGATGGAGGTGGACAGGTGGGAACGGAGGAAAATGTCAGGCGGAGCAGGGGCGAATGTGCACATTACCTTTGGCATGCATAAAGGAGAAGGGGGGCACGGGGAGGGACGTACGACACAGAGATGACAACAAGGGATTCTACAGCATCTTAATAGGCTCATGGACAGAGACTGCAATGAGGTATGTGGGGGCATCTCATTGTGGGGGGCAGTTTACTAAACTACATGAGACTCACGTAGATGAAGACTAACGATAAATACATAAATAAATAACAGATATACAAGTGAGTAATGAACTAACTAAATATATTCATACATCCAGACATACAGAAATAAACACTAGAATACAGCAGCCCAGTTTTAAAAAGACCTGTGCACCTGTATAATTATCACAGCACTGTCCACAACAACAGACAAGGTAAGTGTCTATCAGAGAATGAAAAGTGGAATATTATTCCGCCATATTCAGAAAGCAATCGTAACATGTGCAACAAAATGGATGGAGGTAGGGGGTATCATGCTCAGCGAAATAAGCCACACAGAGAAAGACAAGTGTCAACTGATTTCACTCACCTGTGGAGTACCAGAAAAAAGAAAAGGAGTGATAGAAAAGGACATTACTAGCCGCACTGAACCCAAGAATGGACTCACAGTTACCAAAGGGAATGGGACTGAGGAGGATGGCATAGGAGGGAAGGGAGAGAGGGAAAATGGGGCATTATGAGTGGCACACAGGGTGTGGACCGGCGGCATGCTTAGGTAGGTCCGTATAACATAGCGATGATAAGCAGCACAACTACAGCATATTCTGGGCTGATGGACAGCGACTCTTACGGGCTACGTCGAGGGGACTTGACAGTGGGGGTAGTCTTAGGAACCATAATGTTGTTCATGTAACTGTGAAGTAGTGAGAACAAAATAAAAAGGAACACACAGTACCTTGGCTCTGGATTCCATTTACCCTGATGCTGTCAAGTTGTTTAGTGTCCACCTCACCTTAATCACAAGTGCTCCTCTCAGCACACACATTATGTCTCTAGGACAGAGGCACCACTGTGACATCATGGAATCTCCAGGCAACAGTGCTCCGCATACAAACTCCACCCACGGGGGGGTCGGGGCACTGCCCAGCCGTGCGGAGCTGCATCATCTTACCAAACATTAGAGTTACTTACCTTTAGGGAGGGGGGAAGTAAGGACACATTAGAATAAGAATATATAATGTGGGAGGGGTGTCACAGTCAGGGCAATAAAACACAGAAAACACAAGTAGGGATTCTACAGTACCTTACTATGCTCATGGACAGTGACTGCAATGGGGTATTTGGCGGCACGTGCGTGATGGGAGGAGTCTAGTAAACATAATGTTACTCATCTAGTTGTGCAGTAATGACAGAAAGATACACAGATAGGTAGGTAGACAGATAATAAATGGATGAATGAATGAATGGATGCATGGATGGATAAATACATACATACACACATACATATACACAAACATACATACATAAGGAATGCAGAAGCCCAGTTCAAGAAAGACATCTGCACCCCTATATTTATGGCAGCACTATTCACAATATCCAATCTACAATTACATAGCAACATTAAGGTTACTAGACTGCCCAGATCAACAAGTCGCCCCCGCAGACCTGCATTGTATGTAAATTATACCTTGATAAAGATGTTATAAAACTATATGTTTGATGTTCTTCAATGCTTGAAGCTCAGGATCCTTTTCCTTAAAGGATCCTTCACCACTCAATCTAGTGACCACCATTCTTTTATCTCAACTCCTGGTATTATACCTTTTCCTATCACTCACTTAGCAATTAATTTTATCCCCCATATGACAAATCTCTGGTGTTTTTTAATTACCATTACACCTTAATTATTTCATTATGCTTTGTTTACAAAACTAGTTTCGTTGCTCAAATTATCAAATTAAGACCCATATTTAATTTTTGTTTTTACAATTTTTCAAACAAGATTAATAACAGCTCACTCTTAAATCAGGGTCCAGAAGCCCTCTGCCTTCTTCAAATCATCAAAAATAATTCAATTTTATACTTGTACAAATACATGAAGTAAAAATTTCAATTATGTTAAGAGAAAGCATTCTGGGAAAAAATAATCAGAATATTCATTACTTGGGCTCTCCAATTAATAAGGGATGTAACAGATTTAGTTCAGTAAAATTATTTTTAAAAATAAGATATTTTCTACAGAAAATTTTCTGATTGACTTGTCATTTTTCTTTTTCCCCAACTGAATTAAAGACAAAACCCTACACATAAAAAATTAAAACAAAATAGTCAAAGAATACACAAACATTCAGCACATATACTGATATATTTTATGTATAAGTAGAAATGTTCAGGATATATACTTCTACTCCTGGATGGAATTAACTAAAATATGAAATTACACAGATTATTTAGTTACAATAAAGAAGGGTGTTTTGGGGCCAATGAATATTTTTGTTTACTTAAAAAGTTCATTTAATGATTACAGTGAACTTAAATTTTACTCAAGTATTTGGGGTAAAATAATGAAAGAGTAGACTTTAAAGAAAGGAAAAAGATGGATGAATATGTATTTTTTCTTTCTTTGAAAAACAGCATAAAATGTTTTTAAATGTAAAAACCAGTACACTTGAAATAAAGCCATATACTTACAGAACAGAAACATAAAGGCTAGGTGAATTTCCTACCTATGTCCTAAATTATAGGCTTTGTGAATCCACAGCAGGGCTTTAATCTTTCTTGTCTGAAGAATATCTGAAATTACTTGCTCTTAAGTATGTCTTTCAAAACATATAAATACATACAGTATCAAGTTTCATGAAATTTAAGACATAATTTTGATCTAAAGGCAAACGTTTAAGTATTTGAAATATGGCATCATTACCGCAAAAGCAAACGTTTCAATGGACACCAATATACCCATTTCCTACTGAAATAGAAGGACTTATGTTCAATTTCACAGTGAAAATAGCCATTGGCATCTCAGAGAATATTGCTTTTCCAGTCAGAAAAACAGCTCTTTATCAAACTCACCTCCCCAGAAAACAGCCAATAAAGGGAAAGAAACAAAAAATGGCTTCTGTCAGACAAAATACATGCGTTAAAACTAATGGTTCATTAATTAGGAAGTCCTTAATCTCTGAGGTTTTATAATTTACACGATTCCAATAAGCTTGATTTGCTATTGCCCAGGCCACAACATGCTAGAGGGGGAGATAAAGACGACGATGACAGCAGCTGTGGTTTTCTAAGTACGTATTAAGCACTACACGTGGGAATGGAGGCTGGGGGAAGAGGAGCTTCTGTAAGAGCCAACTGTACTGACAGCTGCAGTTCAAAAAATAATAACCAATGATAGGACTCCACTTCCTTGCAACATTAAACAAAAGTTTAAAAATTCACAAAGTTAAAAAATAGACATTTAAAAAATAAGGAACATGGGCAATAGGATCTAAAGACCTACATTTTAATCCACACTGATCGCTTAATATATCACTGACCTCTGGCAATGTTAATCTCTCTCAGACCCAGTTTCTCCAAATGTAAAATAGGAGTCATGTTTTGTTAAGGAACTATGGTAAAAATCAATATATGTAAAAGCACCCAGTACAACTTATGGACACAGCAGCCGCTGAAATACTCTGAAAACTTGACCCAGAATAATTTGTTGAGATAAAAAATCTTATTGCTTTTTAAATAATACTCTTTAGATGTTTAGATATTACCATGTAGTAGTAAAATAGAGAATGCGTAAAGTAGATAATGCCAAGATTCATTTAAGTGTATAAAGAATGCTTTCAAATCTCATCATAAATCACCTCTTTGGTATGTCCAATTTATTCTTCAACCTCGATTTAGATGGTATTCCTCTGGAAAGTTTTCAACAATCTCCACTTGTGTATCTACTAGACACTTAAACACCTACTATATCCAAAACCAAAGTCCTGAATTCCCCATTCCTATCCCAAACCTGCTCCATCTGACAAACTTCAACATCTCACAGTTGATGACAACACCATCTTGCCAGTTGCTCAGCCAGAAAGTCAAATTGGGATTCATCTTGTCTTCTCGTTTTCTCATATCACATATCCACCCAATCAAAGAAACTTTTTTGTACCTTATAAACATTCAGAATTTGACTGCTACCACTATTATACAAGCCACTATCTTCAAATACTGACTCTTTGTTCCTTATGCAGACGTCCATGTCACACAAAACTTGTACCACATAAATTTGTATGCTTTCCTCCTGTTGAGCTCTTATGTCAGTTTAACCCCCAGGCCCAGGCAAAAGAACTCTAAAAAGGTGAAAGTTTACCTCTCTTACAACAGAATTAGCCCAGTTATTTGCACATACTAGGTATCCAATATATGACATTGTTATAAATTAAATAGAGGCACTACATAGGCACTACTGTTAAGTCTCACTTCATTAATCTCACTAAGCTAGAATATTTGCTAAACATCTTAGAATCTCCTTAGGAAGCACCAATAATTTATATTTAAAAATCCTGAGTTACTAAATAACTCTGATAAGCATTTTGTAAAATAAGGTACCTTTAACTCTCTCAATAAAAGTAGGATTCTATTTACATCATCAGAGACTATACCTGTATAATATAGTAAGAGCATTAAATGTCAGCTATTTGAATGAATTAATAAATGCAGGTAATCTAGTCTGGCTGTGTATAGACCATATGCAGAAAATAGTGGTTGAAAAGGTAGTTTAGGACCTTATAATAGATAACCCTGAATACCACATTAAGTGTTTAAATTTAACACTGCAAACAATGGTAAACTACTTACATGAGAAATACTGATCTAGCACTTTTAAGCAGGATGGATTGGAGCAGGAAGAGATTTCCAATAGAGAGACTACAATATTCACTCTGGTGCAATAGTTTAGGAAACAAGTAAGGGTCTCATCTAAGGTTGTAGCAGTAGAGTCAAAAATACAGAGATGATTAGGAATACGAGATAAAATGAATCAAAAATTTTTCTCACTTCGTGGCTGGGCAAAGAAGAGCTAGAAATAAAAAATTGTTGAAGTAAAATCTACTGGACTTCATAGCAAGTTCTATATAGAGAAAGTGGGAAGGCAAAAAACAAGGAACTCCCAAAGATTGGCAAAAATGTAGAGCAGGAAATCTCTTACGCACTGGTGGTGCCAACGGGTATCAACACTGTCTAAAAATATTAAGCAGTACATAGTAAAATCAAAGCTGAATGCCATTTCCATCACAGCAATTCCACTTCCAGATATAGAATCCAGAAAAGTTCTCATCCATGTGCACAAGAGGTCATTTACAAAAATGTAAATTTCAGCACTATTTGTATACTGAAATATTGGAAAAATAAATTAAGAGGCTGTGGTATGTTTATAAAACAAATTAGTATATACCAGTTAAAATGAATGAACTAGAGCTACACATATTAACATGGACATGTATCTTTAGTATATAAACACAACCACCTGAGGAAAGAAAAAGTTATGTTTATTTACTTCTATTCATCATTTTTAAGACAGAGCAATCCTAATAAACCAGTGAAAAAAGGAAATGGGTATGTCTTATGAATGATCAATGAAACAAGTCTCTGGAGAACATAGAAGAGGATGAAAATCAAAAAGTACGAATAGTCTCAGGTTTAGTGGGGGGATGAAACAGTTTTTTGTTTGTTTTGACAAATATAACACTTGAAACCATAGAACTCTGGAGAGAAAGAATAGGTAGTAAGCGCTTGGATGTCGGTTTCAGCAAACTTTTTCTGCGTATGTCTCCCCAGGCAGGGGAAACAAAAGCAAAAGTAAGCAAGTGTGGCTACATCAAACTAAATGGCTTCTGGGCAGGAAATGAAACCCTCTAAAAGACAAAAAGGAAACCTACTTGTTAGGCAGGAAAATAGCTGTAGCGAGGTGGAAAGAGAAAAAGGCCAGAAAGTCCACTAAAAAGACCCAAAATTAATCAATCAAAGCTCAAAACGCCAAGAGCAACTTAGTTACTTCTGGGCAAATAGTGAATCTGTGGCATCTTACTACACTGATGGACAGTGACTGCACTGGGGTAATGGGGGTGGCGTCTAGATAATATGGGTGAATGTAGTAACCACATTGTTTTTTCATGTGAAACTCTCATAGGGGTGTATATCACAATACTTTAATAATAATAATAAAAAGAATCTTACTTCTCAACTGCCTGGGTATTAAAATGCAATCTCATCTTTAAGATGGGATGCTTCCTGCCTTTTACTATGTTGTCTGTGGCTGGGCTTACTTGCCATATTAATTGCCCAGGTTATACATTACTTGATTAGGGGCTGGAGGAGGAAAAGCAGCATCTGGGCAAAGTTAAAGGTAAACTGGGCCTTTTACTGGGCTTAAGTAAATTTCACAACAGCCTCATTTAATTGACGCAATGAAGACATGATCTATTGAACTTGCTGGGTGTAAAAATGCAATCTTATCCTTAGGATGGGGTGCTTCCTGCCTTTTAGTATGTTGTCTGTGGCTGAGCTTACTTGCCATATTAATTGCCCAGGTTATATAGTACGTGATTGGGGCTAGAGGAGGAAAAGCAGCATCTGGGCAATGTTAAAGATAAGCTGGACCTTTTAGCGGCTAAAGTAAATGTCACAACAGCCTCATTAAATTGACACAATGAAGTCATGGGCTATGTGGAGGTATTTTCTTATCTGGGGGATATTTAATCAAACATTCCAGGACAGGTTACTCCTGGCTTTTTAGTTTTAAATAATCTTCACTGAAGAATGCTTATACTCGTAATTTGGTATTTTACTTTAGAGAATTAATGTGATCCTGACTTTGCTGAATTGTTTAACATGGAATTTTGGTAGGGGTATTTTTCCAGAGGCCCCCACTCTACTGTGACTACACCCACGGTCCCTGTCTCAGAATCTCTGTGGCTAGTTATAAATTACCCAACTGAAGATTACAAACAGAAAAGATAGAAAGATAGGAGTTTCTAAATACAAGAGAATGCACTGTCAGTTCCCAGACCAAAGTAAAGAAACTTGATTCAAAAAAAAATACAGGAGGTGCCTCATGAAAAACTTCTAATTCTAAAGCTGCCCCACCGCGGGTCACACTTGAACCTCAGCCCACCCGGCCCGCGCCCTCGAGGCCCCCGCCGAGAAAAGCCACACACGTCAGGGCGTCCGCCAGCCTCCCCATCTGCCCGGCCCAGCCCGGCCCCTCTGCCTGGAGCCCCGGCCCGGGCGGCAGCGCGACACCGGGCCAGGCAGATGCGCGCCGCGGCGCGGAGAGCAGCCGCTCTCATCATCCGGGCCGGACGGAGGAGCAGCGGCTCCAGCGGGCCCCTTTATCCCCACCCCGGCAAACTTCGCAGGCCGGTGGGGCGTCCGCCCCGGGCCCTCCTACACCGCTCCCTCCCTTCCCGGGCGGCCCCTTTGGCGGAGTGCGCCAACTCCTGACCCCAGGCCGGGCCCCGCGAGTCCCCCACGCGTGCTGGCCGCCCGCACGACCCCGCGGGCCACGCGCCGCCCGCCGACCTCGCACGGCCTTCCCACTCCGGGCCCCGCGGCCACGTACCTTAAGGCCCGCAGAGCCGTCGCTGTCGCCTTCACCCCTGAAGAGGGGCCCTATCTAGACGCTCCGCCGCAGGTCTGACGGCGACAGGCTGGAGGCGGCAGAGCTGGACGAGCGCAGGTCAGCCCGGGGCGGCGGCTCCAAGTCCGAGCCAGTCGCCGCCCTCCGTCCGCCGCGGGAGAGCCGCGAAGGGGCGAGTGCGGCGCTGGGAGCCCAGCCGGCCCAAGGAGGAGATCCGAGGCCGAGGGCGAGGTCGGTGCGGCCTGGCGCCTGCGCGCCGGTAGGACGGCGCGAGTCCGCCATCTAGGCTCCGCCGGTCTCGCTGCGCGGACGGGACGGCGGGCCAGAGGCGCCCGGACAGGGATCGCTGGCCGGAGGATGGACTGAGCAACGGGAGCAGCCACTCCCAATGGCGCTCGCAACGCTTCTGACTCTTCAACATGGCGGCGGCGGCGCCGGCGGCTACAACGCAGCCGCTGGAGTTACGTGTTTGGCGCACGCGCCCAATGGCGGCCTGCTCCACGGAGCCGCTCCCTCATTGGTCGCGAGTGCCGCCAGTCGGGGACGGGCCCGAGCGCGGCGCCCCAAGCTCATTGGCCGCGAGGGCTGTCAGGCAGGTGCTTTCATTTTGTTCAAAGTAGTTTCCAATTTTTCATGAGATGACCCACTGGTTATTTTTTACTTATTTATTTTAATTAATTTTGCTGTCGTTAATCCACGATCACATGAGCAACAATGTGGTTACTAGAGTACCCCCGTTATCAAGTCCCCGCAACACACCCCATTACAGTCACTGTCCTTCTGCGTAGTGAGATGCTGTAGAGTCACTACTTGTCATCTCCGTGTTGTACCGCCCTCCACGCGCCCCCCCTGCATTATGTGTGCTGATCTCAATGCCCTCATTTCCCTTCTCCCTCCCTTCCCACCCGCCTCCCCAGTCCCTTTCCGTTTGGTAACTGTCAGTCCATTCTTGGGTTCTGCGAGTCTGGTGCTGTTTTGTTCCTTTAGGTTTTTCTTTGTTCTTATACTCCACAGATGAGTGAAATCATTTGGTGCCTGTCTTTCTCAACCTGGCTTATTTCACTGAGCATAATACCCTCTAACTCCATCCATGTTGTTGCAAATGGTTGGATTAGTTTTCTTCCTATGGTTGAATAATATTCTACTGTGTATATGCACCACCTCTTCTTTATCCATTCATCTACTGATGGACACTTAGGTTGCTTCCATTTCTTGGCTATTGTAAGTAACTCACGTGTTATTAAGTTACTTAATTTTCAAGTGACTGGGATTTTCTAGATATCTTTCTGAAGGAACAAAACAGCAGCAGACTCACAGAACCCAAGAATGGACTGACAGTTACCAAATGGAAAAGGACTGCGGAGGGTGGGTGGGAAGGGAGGGATAAGGTGGAAAAGGGGCATAAAGATTAGCACACATAATGTAGCGGGGGACACGAGAAAGGCAGGAAATACAGAGAAGACAAGTAATGACTCTAGCATCTTACTACGTTGATGGACAGTGACTGTAATGGGGTATGTGGGAGGGGACTTGATAATAGGGGGAGTCTAGTAACCATAATGTTATTTAGGTAATTGTACATTAACGATACCAAAATAATAATAATAATAAAAATAAGCAAATCCATTTAAGCACTACTGTTGTTTTTGTGTCTGTTCTTTGGATCCTCCCTTAAAGTACTAGTGACATCTACTGGTTCCCTTGTTAATTAATGAATTTAATAGAATCTTTACAAATGTTCGTTTTATGTTTGTATGAAAGTCATGATCGTACTTTTTTAAAATGATTATCCCCTACCAGCATTTCAAATACTAAACTATGATAGGATTATAGTAAATGAAACTGCAGAGAAATCAGAGTGAATTTTAGAATTACTTTCTGCATGGCCAGCGCTATGCCAGAGGCTGGAATAAATGAAGCTCAAGACCTGGCATCTGGCCCTGGGAGCCTAGATGCTGTCATGCACGGCCAACGTATGTGGCTCTTATCCCATCAGTGTTCCTCAGGGATTGGTTAGTTTTTCTCATCCATTCTCCCCTCTCCTGTGCTCTCAGCTATGCCTTAGTTGTCGCTCCCATCTTCACAAGATCCCCTCTTCCATTGCTTCTCCACCATCCACTTCTTGCCCCCCCACCAGAGCCCTGTAAACAACCACCTGCTTGTACTATTTCACTTTGATGCCCCACCAGTGCCTCAAGCTCAGCATGTTCAAAGCATTTGCAAGGTCCATCCAGGAGTACAAGCCTCCTCCAACCTGCTGTACTTTCAGTATGGCTGAGACCATGCCTGGAACTGCTGGGACTATGGGCAGTACCCACTTTAGCTAAGCCTGAATAGTCTCTATGTGCCATCCACCTTTGCACAGGCCAGACAGGACCTACTGTACAGCAAATCTGTGGACACCAGCGCTCCAGCTTCCAGCATGTCACTCCTAAGAATGGTGATATGTTTGTCACCTTCCAGCCATTCCCAATTTAGCATGTCCGACTAAACAGGCCTGAGGGCAGACTTACATGCCTTCTGTTCTACTGTATTAGGCAGGGGAAGCCAACCCCAGTCAGACATAGTATCCATACCAATAATACTTTCAGGTAAAGGGGATGCAACCACCTCAAGAAAAACCTGATCAAACACCCAATTTTCACCCAAGCTTCCACCTCAATACCATCAGCCACTGCATCTCCATACCTTCTCAATCTAACCTTAGCCCCTGCTAGGACTTCACCAACAGGTTTTGGTATCACAGAGCATTGGGCTCCTGTACCAAGGAGTCCCAGGGCCATTTTCCTCCTCTCCTGGCCATTTTTCTCACACATCCAACTAAAATGCTCTGTACTGCGAAGGACACCATCAACCATACAGAAGAATAATGTACTGAATGGTAGAAGATGTTCGCACAGGATATGTTCAATTTGGGGTTAACATACAAAACATACAAACTACTCCTACAACTACTATTGAAAAGACAATCCAATTAAAGAAATGGTCAGAGGACCTAGACAGGCACTTTGCCAAGGAAGATATGTAGATGGACAACTGACAGGAAACAAGTCTCAGTATCACTAAACGTCAGGGATATAAAAATCAAAACCACAATGAGATCTCAATTCAAACCTGTTAGAATGGAAGTTAGAACTGAAGACAAAAAAGTAAGTAGACAAGGATGTGGAGAAAATGCAACCCTTGATTATTGGGAATGGGAATTGGCATATCCAATGCGAAGAACAGTATGGAGGCTCCTCAAACAATTCAAAATAAAACTCTCATATATCCCAGCAATTTTGCTGTAGTATTTACCCCAAGACAGTGAAAATATTAATTTGAAAAGATATATGCACTTCTATGTTCACTACAGCATTATTTACAATAGACAAGATAAGGAAGCAGCCTAAATTTCTGTAGATACATAAATGGATAAACATATCACACACACACACACACACACACACACACACACATACACAGTGGCATATTACTCAGCTTTAAGAAAGAAAAAAATCCCTGCCATTTGGGACAACATCAACAATATCAGTCTCTTTCAGAGCACTTGCCCTTGACATGAAGTGCTGTGAACTGGACTTGCCCTCTGTGACCTTCTTCCCCATAAAACACAACTCCAAGTAATCACAAGAGAAATGTCACAGTAAGTGCCATTGGGGAAAAATTCTACAATATTAAATGCAAAGAATCTTGAAATGGAAAACATCATCCAAAACAAAGAATGTCTCAGAAATGCCAACAACAAAGAGTGTCCTAAGAAGAAGAGGTCACTGGATGTACTGAGGTGTCATGAACTGGATCTTCGAGAAAGGGTCCAACTATGGAAATCTGAGGGAAAGAATGGATGGTGGATGGTGACAGTGCAGCATCACTGTTTGTAACTGTAACAAAGAACTGTAATGATGGTAGGAAGAGGCAAGGTGATCTGAGCAAACTGCAAAACCCTGCCTGTCTTTGCAAATTTTCTGTAAATCTGAAACCATCTTAAAATAAAAATGTACTAAAACACTTTTCATAGTTCAACACTTATTACCTTTCAACTATCTGCTAGAAATTACTATTATTTTTGATTGTCAACTAGTTCTGTTTTGTTTTTTAAAGATACTATTTACGTCACCGAGAAATAATTAACCCAGGAAGATAATTTCCAAACTATGTTGCAGTTTTCATATTTAATGGAGAATGCATGTGTGTATTTAATTATTACACATAACATTTGCAGGGTCTTTTTTAAGTCACTGTTTCACTGGTATGGCTGTGTCCTGGGGTCCCACTGTAAAAGTGTCATCATAAATATATGTAGAGATTCAGATACTATGGGTGTGTATTTCACTTCATGGCTGAACATATTCAAAAGACTGCTTAAAAGAACACAAAATAAAGTGGTCCATTGTGACTGGCTCACAAACTCCAAGAATATCTCTATATTTCAGTAGTAATGAAACAAAATCAACTGTCTGTGACTCAAATACTCAGATTACAATAACGAGAACAGACATGTGACCATGAAGAGATTCAATGTTTCATCTCGATATTTTATAATCAGAAAATGTCTAAAACATATTCAAACATCAGTTCCTATGTGAAAGTGAGCAAACAGTGAAAAAAAATCAAAGAATTAGAACTGGCAGACATTCCTGCAAATGATAGTAGGGGTTGATACACTGTGTGCCAGACGTAAGTGATTCTTAAGCGATCACAGATAATTATTCAAAGCTAGAACACTGGTATGCTCCACAATTTGATAAAACTTACAAGTTCATGTAATTCTTTATACCTAATGATGTAGGTTAACACAAAAAGTGATCCATTGCTTTATGCTTACAATTCAAAAGGAACATATAACGTGCCTAAGAAACTGGGTTAGATCTGAAATACAACTGAGAACATAAAAATCTAATCATTTTCCTACACTTTTGATTGCATAAGAGAAGTAACCCTGCATGAATACGTCAGAGGACAAGCTATGTTTAAGGTAAGAGGACTGCCATCACCACAGAAGCACGGCCCCTCAACAGACCCAAAAACATCTAGCAGAGATGCACCCCACTGCCCCTCTCAGTCTACAATCACAGGAAATGCAAAAATAGTAAAGAAATGTGGGACAGAGAAAACACCTGGCAAACAAACAGTGATCAGAAAGAGTAATTTTTCCACTAGCCTCTGGGAATATCTTGCCAAGTGTTTCTATGCAGTTTTAGAAAGATTTTGCTTGAAATGTGGTTGGGACCACTCTGAACTATGAAGTTAGTTAACGTAATAAACCAGGACAGGAGAGCAAAGAGCACCAATGGTGTGTCTCCTGTCTATTAGGCCAAGGTGTAGGGGCTTTATTTCTACTACATCACTTCATCTCGACATGACTGATGTGACTTTACTCATCACTTTCATACATGTGTAAAAAATTACTTCACAATCATTTCCCTAAATAGAAATGCAAGGACATAAATATTCTTAGAATTCCTGCCACCTTCACCCAACTCTTTAGGCTCAGCACCTTTTTCATACAAACAAAAATAAACATAGCTCTAAAAGCTACAATTCCATTTCAAATAGAACTCACTCAAACCTAAATGCCTAAATGTAGTGAAATACCACCTCCACCTTGACAGAAGAGAGGGAAGCAATTTCCCAGCAAGCTAGCTGGCCTGCCACCTCAGCAAGCTCAAGGGCCACTAATCCAAACTAGGCCTAGGTATCCCCAAAAGGTGACTCCCTTACCTGTGACTACCCATACACTCTGGAGATGGGCCACCAGGCAGGGCCATGGGGGTGACATCAGTGCACAGGCACAAAGACCTACTGGGCCTGCACCTGCCTCGGCCCCCACAGGCAAGCCAGCGTGCTCCCTCTGTGGGGCCTCACATCCAGCACCTGGTCAGCCTCTCTCTCCATGAGGGTGTACCCTCGCCTTGTAGCCTGGGTGACAGTGGTCGATCACCTCCTCTGCCAGGCCTACTGGGCTTCACCACTGCTAACCACCATGGCCTGCACCTTGCCTTGATTTCCCTCTTGCCTTCCTACTAAGCAAGAGTCACCTCAGAGCTCTGGATTTTTAGTGTGACCTTAAAAGTGTGCTCCTACTTTATGCCTTTTGGGAGTTCTAATCTAGATCCTACTTTTCTCTGCACAAGCTTTAGCATAGTACACTCTGGATCATTCCTTGAGAGCCCCCTGCCAGTCTGATAAGTGCAGGGACTGTGTGACCTCTCACTGCCAGAGCCTTGGTCAGAGTCACAAGCCTTCTACTAGTCTGGTCTGCCCTCGCAGTCTGCAGATCAGGAGAGGAAAGGAAGAGATTTGCTCTGCCACTCCCTGACATACCTGTCCATCCAGAGGCGGGGGACCAAGGAGTGGCAGACACTGGGAAACCTTTCACACGAGACTTAAGACTGGTAGACGATGATGATTGTCTTTTAAGTGGCTAACTGGTGTCCACACACACTTTTAGGACATACACACAACAGCATTTAGTCAGGAATAAAAGTGACACGAAGATCTCGTACCTTGTGGTGGTGAGCATTGGGTTCTGTGACATTGATGAAGTTAGAAGAGAGTTAGGGATGCCCCCTGCCTCACAAAGAGGCCAGAGCAGCCTTAAGAACCAGACTGTAAGTGAAAGAGAGACAGAAAGAGAGACACTCTTCATGGATACCCAGTTGGGCTGCCGGAGTCTGATTCCAGACATGCGGGCCTTTAAGGAGCCACAGAAGTATAGCCTCAGCCTAGACTCTGGCAGTTGCCCATGGCCTTCCTCAGTCCCTCGCATCCAAGGAGATGCCTCTCAAGGGGAATCCTGGCCTCCACTCAGGTGACATTCCTGGCTCCCAAGGGAGATGGGGGATCCACTGAGGGAGACACAGGGGAACCTGTCACTCGAGACTTTGAGATCGGCAGCTGGGCTAGTCCCATTTAAGTGGCTGACGAGTGCCCAATGTTCTGTGCCATAGACGGCTTCCTTCTATAAAGACAGTGAAAGAAAAGGCAGGCTGGGATGCTGATACTCACATCCGAAATTATCCCAAATGAGCCCTCAGAAATGATGCAGCTTCTCACACCACAAGGGTATGAAACTAGAAATAACTTGCATGAATAAAATGAAAAAGCATACCATCATGTGGAGACTTAACAACATGCTCCTAAATAACCAACACATCAATGACCAAATAAAAACAGAAATCAAGCAATATGTGGAGACAAATGACACAATAATTCAATGACGCAAAATCTGTGGGACACAGACAAGGTGGTGCTATGAGGGAAGTATAGTGCAATACAGGCCTACCTCAGGGAAGAACAATCCCATATGAACAGTATAAATTCACAATTATCACAACTAAAAAAAGAAGAACAAATGAGGCCCAAAGTCAGAAGAAGGAGGAACATAATAAAGACTAGGGCAGAAATAAAGAAAATTGAGAAGAAAAAGCCATACAAAGAATCAATGAAAGCAGGAGCTGTTTCTTTGAGAAAATAAGCAAAACAGACAAATCCCTTGCCAGACTAATCAAGAAAAAAAGAGAGCCTGCACACATAAACAGAATCAGAAATGAGGAAGAAAAAATCACTACAGAAACCACAGAAATACAAAGAATTATTAGAGAAAACTATGAAAATGTATATGCTAACTGGATAACCTACAAGAAATGAACAACTTTATAGAAAAATGAAACCCTCCAAGGCTCACCCAGAAAGAACAGAAAATCTGAACAGATCAATTACTAGCAACAAAATTGTACTGCTAATGAAAAAACTACCTGAGAACAAAACACCTGAACCAGATGGCTTAGCCGATGACTTTAATCAAACATGCAGTGTAGATTTAATAGTCATCCTCCTTAAACTTTTCCAAAATGTAGAAGAGGAAGGAATACTTCCAAACTCATTCTACGAAGCCAGCATCACCTTAATACCAAAACCATCCAAAGCCTGGAAAAAATAAAATTACAGACCAATATCGTTGATAAATATACATGCAAAAATACTCAACAATCTACTTCTAGGAATTTACCCTAAGAATGCAGCAGCCCAGTTTGAAAAAGACAGATGCACCCCTATGTTTATCGCAGCACTATTTACAATAGGCAAGAAATGGAAGCAACCTAAGTGTGCATCAGTAGATGAATGGACAAGGAAGATGTGGTACATATACACAATGGAATATTATTCAGTCATAAGAAGAAAACAAATCCTACCATTTGCAACAACATGGATGGAGCTAGAGGGTATTATGCTCAGTGAAATAAGCCAGGTGGAGAAAGACAAGCACCAAATGATTTCACTCATGTGGAATGTAAGAACAAAGAAAAACTGAAGGAACAAAACAGCAGCAGAATCACATGAACCCAAGAATGGACAAGCAGTACCAAAGGAAAAGGGACTGGGGAAGATGGGTGGGAAGGGAGGGATAAGGGCGGGGAAACAAAAAGGGGGAATTATGATAAGCATGTATAATTTAGGTGGGGAGCATTGGGAGGGCTGTGCAACATAGAGAAGAAAAGTAGTGATTCTACAACATCTTACTACGCTGATAGACAGTGACTGAAATGGGGTTTGTAGGGGGGACTTGAAGAGGGGAGCCTAGTAAACATAATGTTCTTCATGTAATTGTAGATTAATGGTAACAAAATAAAAAAATTATTAGATAAATAAATAAATAAAAGAAGAGCATCAGAGTAAATATTGTTACCTTTTTGGAAAGATACAGCTAACCTTAACATAGTGCTCCACTTATTGTTATAAGGCCACAGATTAACTGTTGAATAGCCTTAGTTTCTTCACTTTTAAAATAGGGAAGGATAACAGAGCCAACCTCATAGTATATAATTCAACATGATTAGCACAATTCCCATTGCACAGCAAAAACACAATAAGTATTAGCATGTATCTATTATAAGTCCTTCCTATCAAACATGAACTCATGGAGGTAAACTTTTGATGGAGATAATAGGACCAACCTTAAATAGGCTGAAGACCAGACTCTATTCAACATCCTGGAGATGTTACTTTTGCAAAGGCAATGTGCTATAAAGAATTTTTTCCTTCTCTTTATTTTTCCAGTCAGCTCACACAACACACTTCTTGTTACTGAGGGCCACCAGTAGGGAATCTCACTGTAATTAAAATATTGATCTTCTGGAAACAATGCTTAATAACAGGCATGAAAAAGTGTGAGTAATTCTGCATTTTCAAACACTGTCCTCAAGTTAATTTAACCTGAGTTGTTTGTGAACAACCTAGAAAGTCTACAATCAGTATGTCCAGGCTGAAATCAATGGACCAGAGAGAAGAGGAGACAAACTACAATTTGCCAGTTCATTCGGATCAGGGGAGCCTAGTTAAAAAAAAAAAAAGAGGTGAACACACATTTTATATGCTCCAGATGCTAACAGTTCAAATTTGCAATGGTAATTTTTTTGTATTTTCTGTGTTCTCTAAAGGAAAAATCTATCCTTATACATGTGTGTGTGAGTGTTTGCGCACACGTGCTGCAGGTATAGTGGGAAAATCACTTTGTATATTGAAAGGCAAAAAATGAAAGTGGTTCTGTTTTTTTTGTTGTTGTTGTTGTTTTTTGTGAGGGCATCTCTCATATTTATTGATCAAATGGTTGTTAACGACAATAAAATTCTGTATAGGGGAGTCAATGCTCAATGCACAATCATTAATCCAACCCAAGCCTAATTTTCATCAGTTTCCAATCTTCTGAGGCATAACAAACAAGTTCTTACATGGAGAACAAATTCTTACATAGTGAATAAGTTACATAGTGAACAGTACAAGGGCCGTCATCATAGAAAATTTCGGTTTTGCTCATGCATTATGAACTATAAACAGTCAGTTCAAATATGAATACTCATTTGGTTTTTATACTTGATTTATATGTGGATACCACATTTCTCTCTTTATTATTATTATTTTTAATAAAATGCTGAAGTGGTAGGTAGATACACGATAAAGGTAGAAAACATAGTTTAGTGTTGTAAGAGAGCAAATGTAGATGATCAGGTGTGTGAATGTAGACTATGTGTTAATCCAAGCTAGACAAGGGCAATAAAACATCCACGTATGCAGAAGATTTCTCTCAGAACGGGGGGGTGAGGTTCTAAGCCTCACCTCTGTTGATCCCCAATTTCTCACCTGATGACCCCCCTGCGACTGTGCCTGTCTTAGGTTGTTCCTCCCTTGAGGAATCTTACCCGTCTCTGGCTAACCAGTCATCTTCCGGGGCCATACAGGGAAATGTAAAGTTGGTAAGTGAGAGGGAAGCCTTATTGTTTGAAATGGTTAGATTTTTATTTCTTTGCATATTTTTGCCCTGTAGCTTCTATGCCCAGCATTTGTCTTGAGGTATCTTTACCACTTGGAAGAATTATGATAATCGGTAAATTTGATATGAGGCACGAATTCTATTTAAGGGTTGTAATTAGGAAGGAAGAAGAAAAGCTATAGAAGTAGCAGGTGGAAGAAAACATGGGAAGTTTGATTATTTCTTTGACATATCTTCTTGTAGAGTAACTTCAGCATGTATAGGTTTTAAGCTACTACTTAAATTGCGCACACACATTAACATAATAGGAGTATAGTTACATAACCAAAGCATACCTGTAGTTACCAGCCATCTCCAGTGAAACCAAGAAAACCAGTTAGGCACCTTAGGCATTTGTGAAAACTTATCTATGATATGGTGGATATTGTCCAACTGAACTTGACAGTCTGAGAGAAATCAGAAAAATTAAAACAACCCACTCCTGGGGAATGTTCACATCCCTTATGTTCTTTTAACAGTAAATAGTCTGTAGTTGTAAGATTTTGGAGCGCTACAATTTGCACTTCTAATAATTCTTGATTGAGTTCCAACAGTATAGATCCAGTCAAATTTGTTGTTTTACTGTATGCACAGGCCAGCTAAGATATCTCCTTCCTCATTCCCATGGCAAGTCCAGGAACTGGTGGTATGAGTGCATCTACAGCTGTAGCAGTGCGTGGATCTTTGTTGGTGTTTTTTGATGATCATCTTCTGGCATGAGTCTTCCAGAGAGTGCTGATGTTGGAAGTTATTTTTCATATCGTACCTTAGTTCATTTTTGGGGTAGCCCAATTAGGCTTTGATCCTCTGTATAAACACAAACAGACCCTTTGCCTAAACTTTTATATGCCCTTTATACTCTTGTGTAGAATTCATTTGAGGTTACCACACAGGAACTCCCCGTTTTTGTTTTTTTTTTTGGTATCACTAATCTACACTTACATGACGAATATTATGTTTACTAGGCTCTCCCCTATACCAGGTCCCCCCTATAAACCCCTTTACAGTCACTGTCCATCAGCATAGCAAAATGTTGTAGAATCCCTACTTGCCTTCTCTGTGTTGTACAGCCCTCCCTTTTTTCCTACCCCCCCATGCATGCTAATCTTAATACCCCTCTACTTCTCTCCCCCCTTATCCCTCCCTACCCACCCATCCTCCCCAGTCCCTTTCCCTTTTGTACCTGTTAGTCCATTCTTGAGTTCTGTGATTCTGGTGCTGTTTTGTTCCTTCAGTTTTTCCTTTGTTCTTATATTCCACAGATAAGTGAAATCATTTGGTATTTCTCTTTCTCCGCTTGGCTTGTTTCACTGAGCATAATACCCTCCAGCTCCATCCATGTTGCTGCAAATGGTTGGATTTGCCCTTTTCTTATGGCTGAGTAGTATTCCATTGTGTATATGTACCACATCTTCTTTATCCATTCATCTGTCGATGGACATTTAGGTTGCTTCCAATTCTTGGCTATTGTAAATAGTGCTCCAATAAACATAGGGGTGCACTGATCTTTCTCATACTTGATTGCTGTATTCTTAGGGTAAATTCCTAGGAGTGCAATTCCTGGATCAAATGGTAAGTCTGTTTTGAGCATTTTGATGTACCTCCATACTGCTTTCCACAATGGTTGAACTAACTTACATTCCCACCAGCAGTGTAGGAAGGTTCCCCTTTCTCCACAGCCTCGCCGACACTTGTTGTTCTCTGTCTTTTGGATGGCAGCCATCCTTACTGGTGTGAGGTGATACCTCATTGTAGTTTTAATTTGCATTTCTCTGATAATTAGCGATGTGGAGCATCTTTTCATGTGTCTGTTGGCCATCTGTATTTCTTTTTTGGAGAACTGTCTGTTCAGTTCCTCTGCCCATTTTTTAATTGGGTTATTTGTTTTTTGTTTGTTGAGGCGTGTGATCTCTTTATATATTCTGGATGTCAAGCCTTTATCGGATGTGTCATTTTCAAATATATTCTCCCATACTGTAGGGATCCTTCTTGTTCTATTGATGGTGTCTTTTGCTGTACAGAAGCTTTTCAGCTTAATATAGTCCCACTTACTCATTTTTGCTGTTGTTTTCCTTGCCCAGGGAGATGTGCTCAAGAAGAGGTCACTCATGTTTATGTCTAAGAGGTTTTTGCCTATGTTTTCTTCCAAGAGTTTAATGGTTTCATGGCTTACATTCAGGTCTTTGATCCATTTTGAGTTTACTTTTGTATATGGGGTTAGACAATGGTCCAGTTTCATTCTCCTACATGTAGCTGTCCAGTTTTGCCAGCACCACCTGTTGAAGAGACTGTCATTTCGCCATTGTATGTCCATGGCTTCTTTATCAAATGTTAATTGACCATATATGTCTGGGTTAATGTCTGGATTCTCTAGTCTGTTCCATTGGTCTGTGGCTCTGCTCTTGTGCCAGTACCAAATTGTCTTGATTACTATGGCTTTATAGTAGAGCTTGAAGTTGGGGAGTGAGATCCCCCCTACTTTATTCTTCTTTCTCAGGATTGCTTTGGCTATTCGGGGTCTTTGGTGTTTCCATATGAATTTTTGAATTATTTGTTCCAGTTCATTGAAGAATGTTGCTGGTAGTTTCATAGGGATTGCATCAAATCTGTATATTGCTTTGGTCAGGATGGCCATTTTGACGATATTAATTCTTCCTAGCCACGAGCATGGGATGAGTTTCCATCTGTTAGTGTCCCCTTTAATTTCTCTTAAGAGTGACTTGTAGTTTTCAGAGTATAAGTCTTTCACTTCTTTGGTTAGGTTTATTCCTAGGTATTTTATTTTTTTGATACAATTGTGAATGGAGTTGTTTTTGAGGAACCATTCTTTTTAAAAGAGGCCAATAGCCTTTCTTAATGGAAACTATTTTGACAGACATTTTCAAGATTGAAAAAGTAAGGCTCAGCTATTTTCAGTGAGTTCACGAACATCATAAGACCATGGCAGTGACTTCAAGTGCTGTCTCTTGTTCTAGTCTCTTGCCTATATGACATTACCAAGCCTGCTCCCGTATTTAGATTCGGCTCTATAATCCCCTGCAGTTTTATGTCAAATCTCCTTCTAATTGTCACTATCATTTAAAAAGTTTCATTTGGTTTTTGAAACAATGCTCTTGCACTCCCTCTGCTGGCCTAGCTGATTAAAAGAGCCAGTGCCCAAGCAGGCCTGGTGTGTACCCAGGGGTCATCCGTGGCTAGCTGATCCACTGAGCTCCGCTTTTGGGTTGGAACCCAGTAGGGGAGTCATGTTGGTTGGCCTTCATATGAAACAAACAAGCCAAAAGAAAATGTGTTTGTAGATGGTGAAACAAAAAGCATGATTATTTTAATACTCTTAAGAAAGACTTTAATGCAATGGACAAATTCAGAAATCTTAAAAATGTGTCTATTTTTCAAAACAATAAACCTGTTATCTATATTCTATTAAAATGTATATGCATTTACTGAAAGGCATATTTTACTACAGGGTGTATCACTTTTGCATCTCTGTGTTTAAACATTGGAGGATTAAATGAAAGGTTGCCTGGCTCTGTTGGTAGGACTCTGAACCTCAATTAGATATATATGTAGCTTCCCACATCCTAGAGTTCCATTATGGAGGTACAGAGAATGACAGCGCTTGGTAAATCCCAGGCCTAATCATAGCATACAGAAGTGACTTTTGGAAGGTACATTACCAAGAAATTAGGACCCATTTAATAAATCACCCCTTATGGAACACTTTGAACCCTAGTGGTCTGAAGAGGCTAATGCACATCTCACAACTGAGTGCTACTCACTTTCCAGGGGTAACTTCAATGCCACAGTTAATCCAAACCTTCTTCTCATCAATGGCCTCTTACTCTTGAGCCACTTCTGTAGTCTGGCATCAGTGAGCACCACACACTTGCATTTCCCCATGCGCATTTTACATGCTTTCATTTTCTTGCAGCTGAATCTGCTGGGTGGAGTGTCAATGTGGCCAGATGACCCAGTGCTGCACATTAACTCCCTTTGGCTTCCATGCTTCCTATTTGGAGTCTTTCTGTTTTTCTTAATTACAGAGAGTTTTAACTTCTGGGTTTAGTGTAAATGTTGCACCTAATGTAATAAACTTTCCTCCAAAATTGTTGAGTAGCAACCACATTTTATATGAATCTAATACACAAAATTAGGCTTTAGGGTATTATTAAATTTGGAAAAAACCCATAGTAGACATGTATTTGTAAACTGGAATCTTAACTATGGATAGACACTAAAAAATATTTAAGATTTAACTGTAAGGGAGAAAAAGACTGATGCTACAATATAGTTAGACCTTTTAGATTCTATTTTAATTTTTGAAAATTCAACTTGAGTTTTTGGAATAAAAGTGCTGAGGAAACTTTACGTACTTTTTATTTAAAAAGATATCCCAGGAATGGAACTGGAATAGATAGAAATATAAAAATGTTACTGTGCATCAGTAATGGCTGACACTGCTGTCACGTGTCCCTGGTCTGCTGAATGACACTCCTGTAAGTCATGATTAAAATCATAACGATCTCTAGCACATGTATTGAATGTTTTTTCTATCCAAGCTCTGCTGAGAGCTACAAGAGATGAGCAAGAGATGGCTTATGCCTTCAAGAAGTTTACAATTGTATTGTAGAGCTTGGATATACAGGCATGCAGAAAAAGAACTCACACCCTTAATTAGGATTTTGATAGGAAAGCTGAAAATTAGAAAATGAAAGGAACTGTTCCAACACTGAGAAGTAATTAAAGTTGCCTTCAGATGTGTCTATGAACATATTTTGCAGGATATACTGGGGAGGCAGCTTTTCAACATGAGAGTAGACAACAGTAAATTTTTTGGAATATTCTACTTTACCTTTATTACATACAGAGAAACAAATAAGACACAACATTTTCCATCAAGTAAGGTGATATAATATGGCAAGTATTGTCTGTTGTCAACTCGATAATCAGGATATATTTTAAAGTTTTTTTAAAGCCAATATAACTATAAAATGACAAATTACCCTTTCCTAGGGTTTTCAATGATTCACTGGATGAGTCATACCTTTAAAAATCCCTTCTCCACTCATTGTAATGTGAAAAAAAATTTCCATATTGTAAATTGGGTTATCTTACATGCCTGTAGAAACAAAGACTATGTTTGGAAATCCAGCTTCCACCATATTTGTGCTGTACAACTTGGTTCTTCCTGAATTTTTTAAAATTACAAGGCCAGAGATGTGGCAAATTCTTTACTATGCCACAGTTTCAAAGGTTTGTAGAAAGACCTGAGTATTGTGTAGCACACTAGATGTGGTACGCCAGTGGGTGTGATTTATCTGGTTGTACCTTGAAATCAACCTCTACTTCTATTAACAGAGTTGCACATCAGAAGTGAACTAGTATTTTTTTTATCACTGGTAAGTAAACAGTTAAAAAACTGGAACCCCACCTTAGGTGTAATGGTGAGATTGTATTGCTCTTCATTCATACCTAGAAGAACCTTACTCTGGTTACCCCATAAGCAAAGCATTACTTGTGCAATACTCCCTCTTGTTTTTGCCTCTTACATTATTCACAGTAATGCCATTACAGATTTAATAACACCAGTCTGCAAATGGCATTAATCCACAAACTCCAATAATTTGCCTTCTGGAATTAGCAACATTTATAGAGTGATTAAAGTAGTATCAGTGGATAGAAATCACACTGTCTGCTGCATTTTTCCTTCTAGGATTTCTAAATGTACCCAGACTGTTGATCAGCAAACCCTGACTTAAAGACCACTGCGTTTGGGCACTGCATCCCAGAGGTACAGAACTCTAAGAAGAGTTCCCTACTTCAAAGAACCTAGAGACTAGCCTGGAATGGATCGACATTTAGGAAACACCAGCAAACACAATGATGCTCTATAATTACATACTAAGTACTATGGTACAAACTATTCATGTTATAGACATGCATGAGCCATATGGCAGCTACTAGATACATGTGGCTATCGGGTATTTGAAATATAGTTATTCTGACTTGAACGAGCTATCTGTGCAAAATATATGCTGGGTTACAAAGCTATGATGTGACAGAGGGAATATAAAGTATCTCACTAATCATTAAAAATAGAGATATGCTGAAATAATATTTTGGATATATTGGGTTAAATAAAAATATTATTGAAATTAATTTAATTCAATTTTAATATTTTTAGTTTCTTAACCTGGCCATATAAAATATAAAATTACAGATGTGGCCCACATTATATTTCTATTGGACAGTGCTATAATAACCTTCAAAGAACGGATTCAGCAACAAGTTGATAAAAATGAAAAACTAGGGAGAACAGGTGAGATCTCAAGCTGGGTTTGAAGAGATACATGGGCTTTGAATGGAAAATGAAAGCCAGAGAAGGGTTAGGTGGCCTCAGGGACTTGGTGGAGGTCACACGGCTAGGTAGGGATTGAAACCTTGGTGGGCCTGGCCCCTAATCTTGTGCTTTTAACTACTGCAGCTGAGGCAGATTCCTCATGAAGTTCATGAAGGTTACAATCTCAGGTCCCACACTTGTGTGTACACTTTCCATGGGAGGCACACAAAGGATATGTTCCTATGGTTATATACTTTTGGAAATTTTGCCATATTAAACTATTTTAACCAAAATCAATTATGATTCTCTTTGTTTCCACTCTGATGTTCCACTAGTCATAAATTCTTTCACTTCAGGCAAAGATTGGCATTGGATTGGCATTTGGGGAGATCTGGCTAAAGGGAGAGTTCAGGAGGCCATATAATTGATTTGGGTTTACTGGGTTATTTATGTGTTTCACAGTTGCTTTTATGTATAGTTAACTATTTCTCTAGCCCCCCCCCCCAGGGTAGGAATGGCAACTTTGAGTACTCTTACTTTCACTCTACCAACTTACCTGGGTTCTTGGCCAAAGATACAGAGCAAGTGTTCAAATTGTACTATTAACTTGTCCTATGGTATCAGAAGGATGTAGATCATTGAAGAAAGAGAGAAAGACACTAAATGCAAACAGACAGAACTAGTTTGTGAAATATCCTTCCAATCCCCAGGTGTGTAAAATTAGAAGTAGAAAATTCAATTATCTTGAAATTTAGTCAAAATGGAATACTTGATTTAGGGGCTTATACAATCATGAAATAAGGCATATTAATTTTCTATTTTTATTTGAGTCATGCAAAATAGAATGTAAGAATCATGTGTTTGTAGACACAGACCTGTAACATGACTCTGAACAATGAATGTGGCCATGTGAAGTCATAATATATGGGATTTTGTTTTAGTCCATCCAGCAGGCCTTGTTCTGACAGAGTGTGGTGGTTCCAGATATTGTAACACATCAAAATTGCTGTCAACAGAGCAAAAAAGACTGAAGCTTTTCTAAACTATTAGTAATAAAAAGTTTTTGATGACCATGCTAGATGAAAGAATGAACTTCTCCTCTATTATAAAATTATTGTAATATGTAGTATACAGCCAAAAAGTAGTAGAGATGTCAGATAGTTAATGAGGAGGAACATTATATTATTTTTTCTGAACTTTATGGTGTTTCTGGTACTTCTCATTCCTTAATATTTGTATTTTATTGTGATTTATTTCTTGTCCTATAGAAATATTTACTTTTAGACCTAAGTTACCGTTGGCAATTTTTTCTTACATACAGCTTCCCAAATTGTATATGCATCAGGTTTTATAGGACATGGACTCATCCTTGAGCTAAACTGTATAACTTCACAGGCATTATTGTGGATTCTGGAGAAGCACATATGAAATATTTAAAGGTCACAAAACCCTAAAGGATGTGTAGAGGGAAAGCCTATTATGTTATTGATTCTTGCAACTTCCCTTTGCATAGCAGTGGATCAGACAACGAGCTCTCTAATTTGCAAGAAGAGAAAGTAGATCCAAGACAGATTCCATATTATGTATACCAAAATCCATAGCTGAGGCTGATAATCACATTCATTCCCATTACCAAGAGATTAGATTGCCTACTACAATGTAGTGAAGCAGCAATAAGATGATGGCTAATGAGAGAGAGAGAAAAAAAGAAGTGAGGTGAAGGAGAGTGAATTAAGGAGGGTAGGAAGAGATGAAGGTAATAAATGAACATTTATTGAGGGCCTGACTCTGTGTCAGGATGTGTGTTATTCACTCTCACATGATAATCTTAGCTAATGAATCTTGAATGTCTGTAATATATAAAGAAATACCTATGATGCATTACATTCTTACTAGTTGATTTTGTGACTTCTTTAGGCCCATCTGGACTGCTCATAATTCAACAGAAAATAGGGTAAATAAAGAGGGTTTTTGAGACACACTCAGAATGTTTAGATAGATGGATCATCTTAAAATTCACCCATCACATTGAATGACACCATAGAGATATTTTCCTTGAGAGTTCAAATACTTTCAACTCTGGGAAAACATTACCTCACCCAATACTTGTCAGGCACTACAGTGTAGGACCCATGATCCGGGTTGGCAAAAAGCAATTATTTTATTCATCTAAGGAAGCAACTTAGGAGAAAGTCCAAGGTGGTGGTGTAGAAAGAGCCTGGACTCACCTCCTCTCACATTTTTCTGAATTCACACTTAGATACAGAGCAATTCCTCCTGAGGAAAAACTAAGGGCGAGGGGAACACCTTCTGCACAACAAGGAATAGAAAGGCCATATAAAAATAGGAGAGACAGACCCAGTAACGTGGGAACCTCATCCCCAGTCCCATTACCTGAGGTAGGGAGGGATTATCACTGTGGGACCCATGCACAGATTCTCCTGCCCTGGGCACAGGAGAAAAAGCATAACAAAATGCAGCTAGCCTATAAGTGAAGGAAGCCAACTTAAAAAACAAAGCATATATCAAATGGCTGGGGAACTGCTACAACTCCCAGATAAGAGGTGCTGGCAAGTGCCATTGTTTACACTTCCCCTGCACACTGATAGCATGGAGCAGGATGCCCACACTGGCTCTGGATGTGCCCCAAGTTACCTATCCACCTAGGCCCAAGTGTGCCCACTGGTGATCTGGCAGTCTTACCAAGGCAGTACCAGTAAGCAGAGGGACTCTCTTGGCCTATTCCTTATTGGCCCCTGGCTGTCCCTACAGAGAAATCTTGGCCCAAGGCATACTGAGATACGATTGTCTGATGCTCTGTTGCCCCCCAGTCCCTCCACCAGGGTGACTGCAGTGTGGTGCACACTGGGACACACCCATCCCATGCTTATCCAGACTCTACTCAGCCAGCCAAAGCTGCCTGGAACAGGCAGTGCACCAAGGGGACATTCCTACACAAGGCCGCTCCATCAAGACTGGGACAGGTAGCTATTGCACCTAATTCAGAGAAACAAACACAGAAAGTCAGACAAATAAGGAGATGGAAGAACATGCTCCAAATGTAGAACAAGACAAAACTTCAGAAGAATAGCTAAATGGAACTGAGTAAAGCAATCTAACTGATAAAGAATTGAAAGTAATGGTTATAATGACATGCACTGGGCTTGATAGAAGAATGGATGAACTCATGGAAGATGTCAGCAAAGAGAGAGAAAATATAAAGGGAATCAGTCAGAGTTGAAGAATACAACAAATGAAATGAAAAAATAAACTAGAGGGAATCAACATCACATTGATCTGGAATTAATCTGGAAAAATCAGTGATCTGGAAGACAGGGTAATGGAAAGCACCCAAGCTGAACAGCAAAAGGAAAAAATAATATAAAGAAATGAGGATAGGTCACGGGATCCCAAGTCAACATCAAATGTCTTAACATTTGCATTATAGGAGTACCAGAAGGAGGAGAGAGAAAGGGCTGGAAAACTTATTTGAAAAAATAGCAGCCAAAAACATCCCTATCCTGGGAAAGGAAATGGACATCTGGGTCCAGGAAGCACAGAGAGCCCAAGCAAGATGCACCCAAGGAGGTCCGCACCAACACATGTCATGATTAAAATGTCCAAAGCTAAGGGAATCTTACAATCAGCAAGAGAAAAACAATTAGTTATATATATATGGGAAACCCCATAAGGCTATCAACTGACTTTTCATCTGAAACTATAGGCCAGAAGGGAATAGCATGACATATTCAAAGTGCTGAAAGGAGAAAACCTACAACCAAGAATATGCTACCTGTAAAGGTCATCATTCAGAATTGAAGGAGAGAGAGTTTCCCAGATAAACATAAGTGGCTTTATAAAAAAATGTTAAGGAGGAAAATAAAAGGCCATAACTAGAAGCAAATAAATTATGAAAGGAAACAATGTCACTGGTAAAAACAAATACATTAAAGGTAGTAGGCCAATCACTTAAAAGCTAATATGAAGTTTAAGTTAAAAGACAAAAAGTAGTGAAATAAATTGTGCCTAAAAATAAGGGAATCATCAAATTAAAAGGCATAAAGTAAGACATCACGTACATAAAATGTGGAGGAGAGGGAGTAAAAATGTAGTGCTGTTAGAATGTGTTTGAACTTAAGCTACCATCAATTTAGCATAAACTGTTGTATATGTAGGACATCACATATGAACCCCACAGTAACCACAAACTAAAAGCCTATGATGGATACACAAAAAATACAGAGAAAGAAATCCAATTATAACACTGAAGAAAGTCATCATGCACAAAGGAAGGGAGCAAGAAAAGAAGAAAGGATCCGAGAAGAATGACAAGAACAAAAAGAATACTTTACAACATAGCAGTAAATATATACCTATCAATAATTATTCTAAATGTAAATTAATTAATGCTCCAATCAAAAGATTAGTGACAAAATGGGATAAAAAACAAGACCCATCTTTAAGCTGCCTATAAGATACTCTCTTCAGACCTCAAATAAACAATCTAACACCACATCTAAAGGAGCTAGAAGAAGCACAAAGCCCAAAGTAAGTAGAAGGAAGTAAAAAGTAAAGATTAGCGCAGAAGTGAAATAGATACTAAAAATATTTATATATAAAAGAACAATGAAACTAAGAAATGTTCATTGAAAAGATTTTAAAAACTTATAAACTTTTAGCTAGACTCATCAAGAAAAAAAGAAGACTCAAATAAAAACAGTGAACAGTGAGGAGAAGTAACAGTGAACACCACAGAAACACAAAAGATTATAAGAAACACAGAAACAAAGAATTATAAAAGATTACTGTGTAAACTTTATTGCCAACACATTGGACAACCTAGAAGAAATGCATAAATTCTTAGAAATATACAATCATCTAAGACTGAACCAGGAATAAATAGAAAATCTGGACAGACTGATCATTAGAAATCAAGTTGAATCAGTAATAATAATAAATTAAAAAACCACCACACAAAAGATGGCTTCACAGGTGAATTCTAGCAAACATTTAAAGAAGGGTTCATTCCTATTCTGCTCAAACCATTCAAAAAAAAAGAGGAAGAAAAAGAAGAAGAAAGAATGCTTCTAAATTCATAGTGGCCAGCATTACCCTGATACAAAAAGCAAAGACACTACAAAAAAAAAGAAAATTACAGATCAATTACATCCCTGATAAATACAGACATAAAACTCCTCAACATAATATTAGCAAACCAAATTTTAAAGATACATTATAAGGACCATTCACCATGACCATGTGGGATTTTTACTAGGAATGCAAGGATAGGTCAATCACAAATCAATCAGTGTGATACACCACACTACCAAAAGGAAGGATAAAAACCTTAAGTTTATCTCAATAGATGCTGAAAGAGCATTTGACTGAATTTGACATCCATTCATGATTAAAACTCTCAATAAAGTGGGTATAAAAGGAAAATATCTCAACATAATAAAGGCCATATATGACAAACCTGCAGCTAACATCATACTTAGTGGTGAGAAACTGAAAGACCAGGAACAGGACAAGATGCCCACTTTCACCAATTTTATTAAACATAGTTTTGGAAACCCTAGTCACAGCAATCAGACAAAAAAAGAGAAATAAAAGGCACCCAAATCTGTAAGGAAGTAGTAAAACTGTCACTATTTACAACATGATACTATATATATAAAACCTTAAGGACTCCTCCAAAAAACTATTAGAATCAGTACACGAATTCAATAAAGTGGTGGAATATAAAATCACTATACAGAAATCTATTGCATTTCTTTATGCTAATAAATAAGTAGCAGAAAGAGAAAATAAGAAAACAATCCCACTTAAAACTGCATCAAAAAATACAACACCTAGGAATAAATTTAACCAAGGAGATAAAAGATCTGTACTCTGAAATCTGTAAGACAGTGATGAAAGAAATCAAAGAAAACACAAATAAATGGAAAAATATTCCACGCTCATGGATTGGAAGAATTAATACTGTTAATATGGCCATACTGCCCAATGCAATCTACAGATTCAGTGCAATCCCTATCCATATACCAATGACATTTTTTATAGAACTAGAGAAAAAATCCCTAAAACATGTAGGGAATGACAAAAGACCCCAAATAACTAAAGAAATTTTTAGAAAGAGGAACAAAAATGGAGGTGTCATGCTCCCTGATTTCAAGCTATACTATAAAGCTACAGTAATACAAACAGTATGGTACTGGCACAAAAAAGACACATAGATCAATGGAACAGAATAGAGAGCCCAGGTACAAACCCATACTTATATGATCAATTAATCCATGACAGAGGCAAGACTATGCAATGGGAAAAAGACAGTTTCTTCCATAAGTGGTGTTGGAAAAACTGGATAACTATGTGAAAAAGAATGAAACTGGACTGCTGTCTTATACCATACACAAAAATAAATTTGGAATGGAATAAAACCTACATATAAAACACCTGAAACCACAAAACTCCGAGAAGAAAACAGGCAGTAAACTCTTGAACATCAGCATTAGCAATTTTTTGGAGAGGTATGTCTCCCCAAGCATGGGAAACAAAAGCTAAAATAAACAAATGGGACCACATCAAACTTAAAAGCTTCTGTATAGAAAAGGAAACCACCAAAATGAAAGGCAACCTATTGAATGGAAGAATATACTTGCAAATAATATATCTGATAATGGGCTAATATCCAAAGTATACAAATAACTCATACAAATTAACACCAAAAACCCCAAATAATCCGATTTAAAAATGGGCAGATGACCTGAATAGACATTTTCCCAAAGAAGACATACAGATGTCCAACAGACACATGAAAATATGCCTGACATTTTATTAAAAACATCAGGGAAATGTAAATTAATATCACAACAAGGCATCATCTCACACCAGTCAGAATGGCTAGTGTCAAAAAGACAAGAGTTAAGTGTTAGCAAAGATGTGGACAAAAGGAAACCCTTGTGGACTGTTGGTGGAATGAAAATTGGTGCAGCTACTATGTAAAACTGTATGGATGTTTGTGAAAAAATTAAAAATAGAAGTAACATATGACCCAGTAACTCTACTTCTGGGTACTTAATTAAACAAGATATATGCACCCCTATGTTTGGTGTAGCATTATTTGCAATAGCCAAGATATGGAAGCAGCCAAAGTGTCCATCAATTGATGAATGAATAAGGAAGATATGGTACATAAACAGAATGAACAAAACAACAGTAAACTCATAGATACTGAGAAGTGACTGGTGGTTACCATGGTGGAGGGGTTGGGGTGGAAGGGTGGGAAGGTTCAGGAGGATAAAGGGGATCAAAAAAAATTCTCAATCATAACATAAGCTGGTCATGCGGATTGTAGTAGAGCATGGAGAACATAGTCAATGATTCTGTAACATCTTTCAATGTTAACAGAGAGCAACTGTACTACTGAGGGGATGAGGATTTAATAATATGGGTTAACTGTTGAACCACTGTGTTATATACTTGAAAATACTATACGATTGTATATGATTGATACTTCAATAAAAATAAGAAGTGGTATAAACACACAATGGAATATTACTTAGCCATAAAAAGGAATGAAATCTTGCCTTTTGTAGCAAAATGGACTGACCTAGAGGAATTATGCCAAGTGAAATAAGTCAGAGAAAGACAAAAGCCATGTGATTTCACTTATATGTGGAATCTATAAAAAAAAAGAAACAAAGAAACAAAACACAAAAAGACTCATAAATACAGAGAACAAGCTGGAGGTTGCCATAGGGGAGGAGGACAGCATCTTGACTGAAATAGGTGAAAGGTATAAAGAAGTACAAACTTCCAATTATAAAATAAATAGGTCATTGGGGTGAAAAGTATAACTCAGGGAATATAGTCAATAATATTTTAATATCTTTGTATGGTGACAGGAGACACTGATACCTTTATACTTTAGACATGGCTCTGCCCTATTCTGGGGAGTGTGATACTTAGTCACACAATGTAGTACTAACAGATTTTTATTTAATGCAAGGAAAGGAGAGAAAGTCTTTAAAAAATTCCATTTGTATACATCGTCATATTTATTACTTAATAAAATAACTTGAAATTTGACAAGTGGATCATTCTTCAGAATACGATAACTTAATTTATAAGTTTACTGCCAGTTGTAGCTCTTCTTCAATTTTAATACTTGTGTCTCCACTGTGGGCAGAAACTGAGGCCAGGCTGGCATAATAAATCAATAAATGGCTCTGTGTACAAGGAGGGAAGATACGGGTTTCTTGGCACATGGCATACTGCTAAGGTTTCATTTTCAATTCTTTTAAAAAATGGCCAAATAATCTGATCAAATTTTCTTGATTTTGACTTGACTGTGTAATAAATTATTGAGCATCTTTTGTGAACTGTACTGGAATGCTGAAAAGAAAAAACCATTACCAGCTGCTTCCAAGGTTACAATCTTACATCTGCCATGTATTTGTGATTGATGCTACCAGAGCTGAAACCAGACTTCTCTCCCTGGGAACCAGTTTATAGGTCTTTGTTTTCTGTTTCAAAGTGGAGTATTTTAAGTGCAATGGGTTGTTTGGACTCTTGAAAGAACTTATCTTATCAACCTTAGGGAATCTTTGTTTCTGAACCCCGGGCATCACAGAAAGGTGGAACTATTTATCAGATGATTTGACGTCATAGATGGGGACACTAGGGCAGCAATTTATGTTATTAAACTGGTGAACATAAAACAACAGTAGTTTGGAACTAAAATTTATAGTTCATTAAAAATGGCAGAATTCTGAAGGTTTGGTTTTAACTTACAACATTTCCTCAATGATTCATTGTAAATGCTCAGAAAAGGTTAGCCATTACACTCAATCCTTTTTCTACTTTACTGTTCTTTTAGAAGAATCTTGCTTGTTATTACTGAGATAGGAATTACTTTCCCATGAGCAAGTTATTACAGATTTATCTAAATTAAATCTCGTTCCATTAAAAATTTTCCACCTATGATCTTCCTTTGTGCTTGCAGGCCTTTCTACTTTGGTATGTTCACAGCTGTTTGCTTTTCCATTAGGGCATTAATTTGGACATTTCATTTAGCATTGGTCCCAACCCTATTTCTTCAAAACCCCACTGTCCCCAATTTAATGATGTATTACTAACAGTCGCTTATTATTTATAGCCTATCAGTCCATTTGAGAATAATCCTAATGTGACAGAATATTACCAATGTCTATAATTTTTATTTGTT